>NW_027494536.1:0-251397 GCF_021521415.1 Bidens hawaiensis | reverse complement strand
AACCCGCGGGACGGTATCCTTAGCTCGTAGGGGCAACGCCTCTTTGCATAGACGAGCATAGTTTTCCAGAAACGTCTGCGCGTAACTCGCGGGACGGTTTTACGTTATTTTAGCTCGTAGTGGCTGCACCACTTACATAGACGAGCACCATATCCAGAATTTGTTCACGCGTAACCCGCGGAACGATTTTTATCAGAATATTGTCAGAATTATGTGTTAATACGATTTTACCAAGCAGATGTTAATGATGTTGCCAGAAATGTTTCAGAATGATTTTATCAAGTTACTAAAACTTGTGAACTCACTCAGTTTATACTGATTCAAATGTTTTTACGTGTCTTTCAGGAGATAACTAGGTAGCGCATGGAGTCACACTTAGAGCACCACACGCTGAACATCTAAAACAAGCTTTTTGGAAGATTTTGGTTTTATCCCCTCGATGCGCACGGTTACCCGCCGCGCAAGGGGATATGGCGAGGAAATCTTCAGTTTTATACTTGGATGTTTCTTTTTGTAATCTTTGAACAATGTAATGTGTTTGTAATAAACTTCTCATGCGCAATAAAAATCTTTGAATGTTTTGCAATGGCCCGTGCTTAATTATCAATCCCCACTCGTGCGCGCCCGGCTGTTTCCGCCGCTCAGGGCCGGGTGGTGTGACAGATTGGTATCAGAGCACTGGTTATAGCGAACTAGGAAAAGAAGTTTTTAACCTAGACTATAACCTTTGGGGAATCGCATGAAATATTTTTCAAAGAATATTTTCAAAAGAAAAATCACACACGCACTTAGGAACACGGGTCACAGTGTCTAGAGATAAAAACATTATGTGCTCTGAGTACATGCGCTAAGTTTGTTATATTTTCTTTTTATGAAAAGAATGCCTCCAACCAGAGCCAAGGGAATTACCATGACACCCGAGGAGCTCGCAGAAATAATCGCGCAGGCGATTGCAACGCATGAGGCCAGCAAGGCCGAATCTAGTCAGGGTCGCCAAGAGAACGAGACCCCAGAACCCGAATCAGGAGCCTTGAACAAAGGATGCTCCTATAAAACATTCATGGCCTGTAGGCCTTGGCCGTTCAAAGGCACCGAAGGAGCCATTGGGCTCTACAATTGGATTGACAAGATGGAGACCGTTCTCTCCATCAGCGGATGTAGTGAAAACCAGAAGGTCCTTTACGCGACCTGCATGTTCCAAGAAGCAGCTTCGTCTTGGTGGAAGCTCCAAGTAAAGACGTTGGGGCGAGAAGTTGCTCTTCACAAGACCTGGGAAGAATTGAAAGAAATGATGATGAGAAAGTTCTGCTCACGCGCAGAAATTCAGAGCTTGCAACAAGAATTCTGGAACCACACCATGGTAGGAACGGATATCGATGCCTACACCAATCGTTTCAACGAGCTTTGCCAGCTGGTGCCAGACATGGCAAACACAGAAGAAAAGAAAATCGAGAGGTACATCTTTGGGTTACCTCCTGTCGTTAGAGTCCCGCTCAACGCCGCCGCACCTCCGACCTTTGACGAGGCGGTTGCGCGAGCCATCACCCTTACAAGGGATACGGTTCGTGCGGGTATGTTGACCACCCGCTTGAACGAGCAGCGAACCTCTGACTCCAAGAGGAAATGGAACTCCCACCGAGGGTCAGACTTCAAGCAGCCACCGCCCAAGAAGCAGGAAAGCACAAGGGTTTACGCGATTCAAGCCGCGGAACCATCAAGGAAAGGATACAGCGGGCCTCGCCCATGGTGCAGCAAATGCAAGTATCACCACGAGGGTGAATGCGCAAAAATCGAATGCGCCAAATGTGGCAGACCAGGACACAAGGCGATGAATTGTCGCATCAGAGAAGCTGGATCGAGCGACAGCTGCTACGCATGCGGGAAGCCTGGACACTTCAGTCGGGATTGCCCACAGAAAGGAAACCAAGCTCGCGGGAGAGCTTTTGTGATCGGCGCGGGTGAAGCAAAGGAAGAGCCGAATGTGGTAACCGGTACGTTTTTGCTTAACGGTCATTATGCATCTGTCTTATTTGATACTGGCGCTGACCTAAGTTTTATATCCCATGAGTTTAAAAACTCCCTGGGCTTAGCGACCAGTAGGCTAGACAAACCTTATACTATAGAACTAGCCAATGGTAGGCAGTTATGCGCGAATGAAAGGACTGAGCAATGTGTATTAGTCATGGGAGGTCATGAGTTCAATATAAACTTGTTGCCAATAGATTTGGGAAGTTTCGATATTGTGGTAGGTATGGATTGGTTGGTCGAGAATCTCGCGGAGATTGTTTGTCATGAGAAGCAGGTTCGGATTCCACTGTTGAACGGAGAAACTTTGATGATTCAAGGGGAAAGAAAGGGAGTTGCGACGAAACTGATTTCGTGCCTAAAGGCGCGCAAGTGCCTAAGGAAAGGGTACTACGCCTTCCTGGCGCATGTAATAGAGAAGGGAGATGAGCGAAGAATTGAAGACTTACCTGTAGTGCGCGAATTTCCAGAAGTTTTTCCTAAAGATCTGCCCGGATTGCCGCCACCGCGACAAATCGAGTTTCGAATTGATTTGGTCCCAGGAGCTGCGCCAGTAGCCCGAGCGCCTTATCGATTAGCTCCATCTGAGATGCAAGATCTATCCAATCAGTTACAGGAACTTTTGGATAAGGGTTTCATACGCCCAAGCTTTTCACCTTGGGGAGCTCCAGTACTGTTTGTTAAGAAGAAGGATGGTTCGTTCCGGATGTGTATTGACTACAGGGAGCTGAATAAGCTGACAGTCAAAAATCGGTACCCCTTACCGAGGATTGACGACTTATTTGACCAGTTGCAGGGATCCAGTTATTATTCGAAGATAGATCTACGGTCAGGATACCACCAACTTAGGGTCCATGAGGAAGACACGCCAAAGACAGCCTTCCGAACCAGATATGGCCATTATGAGTTCTTAGTGATGCCTTTCGGGCTAACTAATGCGCCGGCTATATTCATGGATCTGATGAACCGTGTGTGCAAACCATACTTGGACAAGTTTGTGATTGTGTTTATAGATGATATTCTAATTTACTCTCGAACCAAGGCCGAGCATGAGCAACACTTGAGGTTGATTTTGGAATTGTTAAGGAAAGAAAGGTTGTATGCAAAGTTTTCTAAATGTGAGTTTTGGCTTAGAGAGGTTCACTTTCTCGGTCACGTTGTAAACGAGAAAGGAATACACGTCGATCCTTCTAAGGTTAAAGCCATCGAAAACTGGGAAGCGCCAAAAACCCCAACTGAGGTGAGGCAATTCCTTGGACTAGCTGGCTACTATCGACGCTTCATTGAGAACTTCTCCAAGATAGCTCTACCTCTGACCGCGCTAACTCAGAAAGACAAGGTGTTTATTTGGGGCGAGAATCAGGAAGCGGCATTTCAAATGTTGAAACAGAAGTTATGTAGTGCGCCAATTTTATCTTTACCAGAGGGGACGGATGACATCGTCGTTTACTGCGACGCTTCACACCAGGGACTCGGATGTGTCCTTATGCAGCGAGACAAAGTTATAGCGTATGCCTCGCGCCAACTCAAGACCAATGAAAAGAACTACACAACGCATGATTTAGAACTTGGAGCGGTTGTCTTCGCGCTAAAGATTTGGCGCCATTACCTCTACGGTACGAAATGTGTAATCTTTACGGATCATAAGAGCCTCCAACATATATTCAATCAGAAGGATTTAAACATGAGGCAACGAAGATGGGTTGAATTGTTGAATGATTATGATTGCGAGATCAAGTATCATCCGGGGAAAGCGAATGTGGTAGCAGACGCGCTAAGCAGAAAGGAGCGAATAAAAACACTACGGGTCAAGGCCCTAAAGCTAACAATTCACGCAGAGCTCTCTACGCGCATCCGAGACGCTCAGCAAGAAGCCTTGAAACCAGAGTTTGTTAAAACTGAATCCCTTGGGGGTATGATTAAGAATTTGGAACTTAAAGGGAACACTCGATATTTTGCCAACCGCATATGGGTCCCTCTCAAGGGAGGACTGCGCGAGCAGGTATTAAACGAAGCTCACAAGACGCGGTATTCCGTACATCCTGGCGCAGACAAGATGTACCAAGATGTTAAAATGTTGTATTGGTGGCCCAATCTTAAAGGCGCCATCGCGACACAAGTCAGTAAGTGCCTGACGTGTTCAAAGGTAAAGGCTGAATACCAGAAGCCGTCGGGGTTACTTCAACAGCCAGAAATTCCCATGTGGAAGTGGGAACAAATCTCCATGGATTTCATCACCAAACTACCAAGGACACCTGGGGGTTACGACACGATATGGGTTATTGTAGATCGGCTAACTAAGTCAGCGCACTTCCTGCCGATTAAAGAAACTGATAAAACGGAAAAGTTAGCCCGACTATATATTCGAGAAGTAGTTTCAAAACATGGAGTCCCAGTGTCCATCATTTCGGATAGAGATAGTCGGTTCACCTCAAGGTTTTGGAGATCATTACAAGAGGGGTTAGGTACTCGACTGGACATGAGTACGGCTTATCACCCCCAAACGGATGGACAAAGCGAACGAACGATCCAGACATTGGAAGATATGCTGCGCGCATGCGCGATCGATTTTGGAGGAAGTTGGGATACCCACCTTCCGTTGGTTGAATTTTCTTACAATAACAGTTATCACACAAGCCTCCAGGCAGCGCCGTTTGAAGCGTTATATGGGCGCAAGTGTAGATCCCCACTGTGTTGGGCTGAAGTGGGCGACAAGCAAATGACTGGTCCAGAAGTGATCCAAGAAACAACAGACAAGATTTTTCAGATAAGGGATCGCCTTAAGGCAGCACGCGACAGACAGAAAAGTTATGCTGATATGAGAAGGAAACCGTTGGAGTTTCAAGTAGGGGATAAAGTACTTTTGAAAGTCTCTCCATGGAAGGGAGTCCCACGTTTCGGTAAGCGAGGAAAGCTAAATCCGCGCTACATTGGACCATTTGAGATCCTGGAGAGGATCGGTCCAGTTGCTTATAGACTCCGACTACCCGCCGAACTCAGTGGAGTTCATGATACGTTTCACGTATCCAACCTCAAGAAGTGTTTATCTGACGAAACGTTGATTTTACCGTTGGAAGAAATTCATATTGACAAACAGCTGCACTTCGTAGAAGAACCCATAGCAGTAACCGATTGGAAAGAACAAAAGTTACGCAGAAGCAAAATCAAGTTAGTAAAGGTTCAGTGGAACTCGAGGCGTGGGCCTGAATTCACTTGGGAAAGAGAAGACCAGATGCGCACAAAATACCCACACCTCTTTCAGAACATGGCTTCTGCCAGCAACGTCTCCTAAATTTCGGGACGAAATTCGTTTAACGAGGGGAGAATGTGACAACCGGTAATTTCCCAAACCCATAAGCTAAGTAATCAACCTAATAATTAGGTGATTGTAAATGATAAGCGCGTGCAGTTGTTATGTGCAACCTGCGCGAGCGCACCATGTTAAGAACCAGCGTGAGCATATGTTATATGCGCCATGCGTGAATAATTTGGCTTTATGTTTTCATGTAACTTCAAAGTTATGTTGTCTATGGGTTGACCATCCCGCATGATGCTAAGGCGGGTGCATCCTACATCGTTTATGCGCGTGCGGAAGGGAACTAACCTACCCGCATGGCGGGAACGTTGAGAGCTAGTTTGTCTGAAGCTCCAAGATGGAATTGACTTCAACATGACTGATCACTATGTTGAAATACCAAGACCACCTGGAGAATCTACAAATGAAACTCAAATGTCCCTAACTGCGAGAAGGTTACGCACCTACCCGCAGCAAAGACATGTCCTATACGCAGAAAGCTATGCGCACCAAGTTATACGCGCAGAACACTTGGTCTATTCTCCAGTTAAGGAGATTACTCCCGCCCGAAAGGAAACAATAGCGTGTTTCAGAGATTTTCCACTTTTTACTGTACACTGACAAAAGTACCTGAAAAAGCACACTGTAACATGAAAAGTCAACTGTCAGCCACCCTATTCTCACCAACCCCAGACCTGCATGTTCTGTCCAAATCAAATCAAAATCTTTTATCTTAAGTAAATAATAATAACTTCCATACTTTATCATCATTACATTTAGATATGAAAAGATTTTAATCCCCTAAAGCAAGGGATTGTGTTCCCTTGAGTTTGCCTATAAATTTGTAGCCTAAATTATCACCCAAAACACACTTCAAAGAACTACAAACTTGCACTAATCCTTTCCCAAGCATCCGTTGTTTCCAGCTCCGATCCTGTTACTAGGTAAGCCGAGAATATAACCTTGAGACCTACTATCCAACCCTTATATTCTCCTATTTCTTGATCTTAATATATATACTTGTTATTTAATCGTATTCTAGACCTTCGATTCCGAGGCCAACACCAAGAAAACCCGAATCTCGATTAATCCCTTAACAAGAACCTCAGGTGAGTCTCACAGCCCCTATTTTCACTGTTTTCACTGTTTTTTTTTAAATTGCTTTCGGGGCGAGGGACACGTACTTAAATAATGTTTTATCATGGTATACTTACAAGCTATGCAAGCGATTATGTGTTTTAAGTTATGTTTCATGATGAGCAATGCAAACGGTTATCTAAGGTTTTCAATGTATGTGCGCTAGAACTCGAGTAAGTGATCACTTTACCATTGGAACTCTAAGGGTAGGGACTGCTGGTTTGATCCGCCCACTCGTAGGGGTCGCACCTCTTTGCATGGACGAGTGCCTGGCATGGGGGCAGTACTATGGGGTTGAGCCCGCTCGTAGGGGTCGCGCCTCTTTGCATGGACGAGCGCCTTGTTTTCCGGCACAACGTCTGCGCGTAACCCGCGGGACGGTATCCTTAGCTCGTAGGGGCAATGCCTCTTTGCATGGACGAGCACAGTTTCTCAGAATTGTTCGCGCGTAACCCGCGGGACGGTATCCTTAGCTCGTAGGGGCAACGCCTCTTTGCATAGACGAGCATAGTTTTCCAGAAACGTCTGCGCGTAACTCGCGGGACGGTTTTACGTTATTTTAGCTCGTAGTGGCTGCACCACTTACATAGACGAGCACCATATCCAGAATTTGTTCACGCGTAACCCGCGGAACGATTTTTATCAGAATATTGTCAGAATTATGTGTTAATACGATTTTACCAAGCAGATGTTAATGATGTTGCCAGAAATGTTTCAGAATGATTTTATCAAGTTACTAAAACTTGTGAACTCACTCAGTTTATACTGATTCAAATGTTTTTACGTGTCTTTCAGGAGATAACTAGGTAGCGCATGGAGTCACACTTAGAGCACCACACGCTGAACATCTAAAACAAGCTTTTTGGAAGATTTTGGTTTTATCCCCTCGATGCGCACGGTTACCCGCCGCGCAAGGGGATATGGCGAGGAAATCTTCAGTTTTATACTTGGATGTTTCTTTTTGTAATCTTTGAACAATGTAATGTGTTTGTAATAAACTTCTCATGCGCAATAAAAATCTTTGAATGTTTTGCAATGGCCCGTGCTTAATTATCAATCCCCACTCGTGCGCGCCCGGCTGTTTCCGCCGCTCAGGGCCGGGTGTGACATCTAAGAACCCTTCTGGATGCTTGTCAAACCCGTCTTGACATTGACCCTACTAATTTGGAGTTGATTCGGGAGCAGAGTAGTTATCTTACGGCTTATCATGAGGCGGCTAAAGATGAGGAAGAATTCCTTAAACAGAAGGCTAAAGTCGATTGGTTAAAGCTTGGTGACTCTAACACTGCGTACTTTCACAATTCTTTGAAAATGCGAAACCATAGAGGTCGTATTGATACAATAAGTGATGTTCAGGGCCAATTATTTGAGGGATCGGATGTTCCTTCGGTGTTTGTTAATCATTTTATGAACATTTTTGGTTCTGATATGCAACCATTGAGAAAACCGGATAATCAGATTTTTACTACTAAGCTCTCGGCCTCTCAGGCGGAGCTTATGGTTAGACCTATATCCGATTTGGAAATCAAGGATGCTTTTTTCTCTATTGGGAATTCCAAAGCGCCGGGGCCTGATGGGTTTTCCTCGGCTTTCTTCAAAAGTTCTTGGGATATTGTTGGGAAAGATGTTTGTTTGGCGGTTCATGAATTTTTCAGAAAAGGAAGTCTCCTTAAACAGGTAAACCACACTATTATTTCCCTTATTCCCAAAGTGACCACCATTTTGACTCCTAATGATTTTCGTCCCATCTCGTGCTGCAACACTTTATATAAATGCATTACCAAGATTATCTCGGTTCGTATGATGAAAGGTTTGGAGTCGTTAATTGATATCAATCAGTCTGCGTTTGTCCCCGGGCGTAGGATTTCTGATAACATCCTTTTGACCCAAGAATTAATGCATAATTATCACACTAATAATGGTCCGCCTAGATGTGCTTTTAAAGTTGATATCCAGAAAGCTTACGATACGGTCAGTTGGGACTTCATTCGTGATATTCTTTTTGGGTATGGTTTCCACGATAGGTTGATTCATTGGATAATGGAGTGCATAACCACTTCTTCCTTTTCGATATCCGTTAATGGGAACTTACACGGGTTCTTTAGTGGTAAAAGAGGTCTGAGACAGGGTGATCCGATGTCCCCTTATATTTTCACCCTGGTTATGCAAGCTCTCACGTTAATTTTGCATCGAAAGGTTCGTATTGAACGATCGTTCCGTTTTCATCGTCATTGTGAAAAATTAAATATTATCAATATTTGCTTTGCGGATGATTTGTTCCTGTTTGCTCGAGGTGATGTGAATTCCGCTAAAACTATTATGGGGGCTCTGAATGATTTCAAAGATATGTCCGGGCTTACTCCGAGTGTTCCGAAAAGTACCGCGTTTTTCTGTAATGTCCCGGACCGCGTTAAAAGTGGTATTTTGAATATTATGCCCTTCGTTGAAGGAAGACTCCCGGTTAAATACTTGGGAGTTCCTCTTATTTCTACGAGGTTAAATTACCGTGATTGTAAGAGGTTGCTGGATTGTATGGATAGTCGGATTGGAGATTGGAAGAATAAAACTTTATCTTTTGCGGGTAAACTTCAGCTGGTCAAGTCTGTCCTGTCGTCCTTATATATTTATTGGTCTGCTGTGTTTTCACTCCCTTCTAGACTTATTGCTGATCTTGAGAAACGGATTAAAATTTTCCTTTGGGACTATGGTCACAATAAGGGAAAGCATAAAGTCTCTTGGAATATTGTGTGTCAGCCGAAATGTGAAGGTGGTTTGGTTATCCGGCGTATCCGGGATGTCAATAACTCTCTTCTGGTTTATCATATTTGGAGTTTAATCAATGTTCGTAATTCGTTGTGGGTTAAATGGATTCATGAGTATAAAATGAAGGGGCGAAATTTTTGGAGCTTGCAGATTCCTAACTCGTGTACTTGGGGGTGGAGGAAAATTCTTCAGTTTCGTCCTCATATTAGGCAGTTTATATGGCATGAAATTGGTAATGGGAGATCTACTTCAGTTTGGTATGATAAATGGGATGATCTTTGTCCTTTAAGTGATTATATTAACCCGAGAGCTATACATCGGGCTGGCTTGTCTTTAGAGACCTGTGTCAATGATGTTGTTCATCATAATAACTGGGGTTGGCCGCCTGATTGGATTCTGAGATACCCAATTCTTTCGAACTTAAAAGAGGTCAGTATTTGTCCGGATAAGCGGGACAGGATCGTGGTTATGGATGAGAATTGGACTTCTATGAATTTCTCGGCTTCAGGAATATGGCATCTTCTTCGGAGACCGGCTGATAAGGTGTCTTGGGTGCATGTTGTTTGGTTCTCTCAATGTGTTCCAAAACACTCCTTTATGTTGTGGACTGTGCTTCATGATAGGTTGAGCACGCAGAATCGTATTATGGGGTGGAAAATTGGTGGGTATCCAAATCATAACTTGTATTGCTGCCTTCTTTGTAATGGAGAGCCGGATTCTCGTAATCACCTCTTCTTTGAGTGTAAGTTCTCTTCTGAGGTTTGGAGTATTGTAAAAATGAAAGGGAAGTTTCAGGGGTGTAGGAATGGTTGGGCGAATACTCTTCAATATGTGTCTCAATTTGGAATGTCCAACTCTATTGATAATGTTGTTAATCGGCTGTTATTTGGGGCTTCGATTTACGTTATTTGGAAGGAGCGAAATAACCGGCTTTTCAGGAACTCTTTGAAGACTCCTAAGATTGTTGCTGACGAAATCATTAGGGGTACTCGCCTAAAGCTTATGACTCTACAGTTCAAGAATTCTGAACGGGTTAACCGGGTTCTCAAGGATTGGCACTTTCCGCGGGGAGTTTCCCACCAAATTGATGATAATGGTTGATTTGTTTTTTGTTTTGTTTTTTCCTTGGTTCTTGTGTAAGCTTTAGCTGTGTTTACCAGTGTTTGGTGGTTTTGGTTTTGTTTACTCTTGTATGGCATGTCATACATGAGAACTAATATGGCACTCTGTCATATTACTTGTACTTTTTTGGTTGTGTGGAATGCATTTAACCGGGTGAATCCCTTTACCCAAAAAACAATAATTAATTTTTGTACATTTAAGTAATAGTTACAGCCTTAGCCCTTTAACTTTTAACTATATATTATTTTTAATTTCACATTTAACCCAACTTCTACCCATGACTTTTAAACGGTCATAATTTTTTCATACGTTAATATAATTTTTTTTAAAACCGGCACCAAAAAAATGAGAATTTTATTCTCTTTAATTTGAGTATGATATCGCCTTAGTTTTCTTAGTTAAAAAAAATTAACATTTACGTAACGGTGTTTGCGATTCGGTTTTGATGGTTTTTAAATAAACAATTAGTAGCGGTTTTTGATCATATAAACCGAAACAGAACTGCTAAAAATTGAAACCTAGTCATTATCAACAGTCGATGTTCCCGCTATATCGCGCGGGCACCCGTCTAATCGTCTGGTTTAACTATAATAACAAAAACTTAAAGTAGTTCTCTTGTTTTGCCTTTCATTTATTTATATTATTTAGTGTATTAAATTTAGCACGGAAATCTATATGTTTTATTGTATAAATAATTTTGAATCCGTCGAAAAAAGACAAACTAACTACGACCATCATGTTAAAAGTTTCTAGCTTCGTTACAGATTATGTATTTATAAAGATGTTTAACGTACTTTTAAGTATGTGAAATTTAGCAATAGCCAAATGATCAAAACCCGATCAGAAAAAAACTATTATATAGCGACAACCTAAGGAACCCTTATATATTTGGGATATTGAATTCAAAAATTCGAACTTTGGCATATTTGCTGATATTAATCCCAACTTAAGAAATTCTCTAGGTTAATCCCAACTTTCACCCTATTAGCCTTTATTGAGCATTTTTCTAACGGAGACTAACCCGGTTAGTTTTAGGGCAAAAAATGTCATTTATCAAAGTTCGGGGGACATATGAAAAGGTAATTAAACTTCAAACCCCACTGCCGCTGCCCCTATCGCTGCCACCATCTCCCATCACCTACCACCCCTATTTATTAATGAATAATAATATAATTTTCTAAACTCTCCATTCATAAACCTATAATTTGCATAGTGGTGGTCTGAAGTGGTGGCGCAGCAGCGGTGGTGGGACAATGGTGGCGGCGGAGACGACGGTGGGTTTTGAAGTTTAATTACCTTTTTCATCCCCCCCCCCAAACTTGGAGAAATAAATTTGTTTGCCCTAAAACCAATCGGGTTAGTCTCCTTAGGAAAGGCTCGATGGAGGCCAATAGGGTGAAAGTTGGTATTAAAATAGGGAATTTCTTAAGCTGAGATTACTATCGGCTAATAGATCAAAGTTCAGATTATTAAAATCCAATATCCCTAAAATTTTCCACCCTCATGAAAAAATTCTAGATCCACCATTAAAAGATTGGACATGAACCTTTCACAAATTATCAAAGGCAATGGACAAAAGAGATTTGCGCGAGATATGACTTTAAACCATAACCTCCGGAAGCAGAAGATTTATAATTCACAGTATTCATCACAAACTTTCCTCCTCACTTTGTTGATCAGGATTCATCAAAGAATGGGGGTGGTCACATACGTATACATGGCGAGAAAAGTTAGAAGAAATACGTGTTTGTGAGTGTTTGCGTGGTTAGACGGTTAGGAAACACGACAACCTAGCCACAAACGGTAAACAAATAATGCTGAACTAATCTCGTTTGGCTAAACTTTATCACGACCCGAATGAACCTAAGAGGATGCAAACAAATATGGTATTTTAATTGTACCAAGGGACACAAAATTTTAGTATGGAAAACCTTTCAAAACCGAGAGAGTAAAAACCACGGAACTACTAAAGCCGCATCAAATCCACTATCTGTAACATTCGTTAAATTTATAACCAGAAACCAGAACCAGTTTAACTTTCGAATTTTCATATTTAGTAAACTCTAATTTTAACTTATAATAATGTTATTTCATCTATACGATTTTAATCCTAAACTCCATTTTAAGTATTTTATACTTTAAATGCATTTTATTCAAGGCGAGGGTTATATTACAAGTTTTCATGTTTGATCTTCCATTAACTATTTTCTAACACCATTTTAGATGATTTCAAAGGTGTTTCAAATCATTTTTATGATAATAAACTTATTTGAATATATTCTTTATGTTTAAACTCAACTTTTATGATCATTTTAAAGGTTTGGAATGTTATTCATGTCCATTAACAAGTCAGGACCAAATTTAATTATTTGTTTTCATCTTTGATCATGTTGACCTATAAATAGAGCTCATTTGCTTCCCATTTCATTTTGCCACAACTCAATTTTTAAAGTATTCTTATTATTCTCTCAATTTGGTGTATTTTGCCTACTTTGACTTTCAAAAGTCAAACCGATCAAGTTTCAAGATTCTTCTTTTTTTATTCTTGTGTTCATTCCTCGCGTATGTTTGTGTTATGTTATCACAATTCTATTCTATTTTAATAGAACAATTCAAAAAGATTGTATGCATTAATTGCTCTTAAATATGATTTAGAAGTTATATTATCATATAACTAGTTTTAGTCCCCTCGTATTACGGGGTTGTTTTACATTATTTTATTATAATATTTATATATTATTTTGGATTTTAATTTATTTATTGTAAGAAAATTAATAATATACTTATGAGTTAATGATAAAAATGTTCACAAATAAATTAGGCGTTATAACCTGGTTTAAAAGTTATCCAGGTTTGGTGAGACCAATGACCCGCTTATTTTTTTTATTGTTAAATTGTTTTTTAATTTATAAATAATATCTACTTTAAAAATATCAGATATTAATTTTTAATATATCCTTATTCTATAGGATTTTCATATCAAATATTTGGTGATATTAATTTTTAATTTAATTAAATGTTATAACTCATTTTAGGGCTATCTAGGTTTGGTGAGACCCATACCCATGAATTCGGGTCAAATGCATGAGAAAACTTAATTTACAAATAAAGTAATCTTGTAGCTTGATAAAATATAAGGAGCAACCGGAGAGTTTTTAAAGGTTTTGTTAATATATGTTTAAGATTTAACGATTAAAAAAATTGTTTCGTAAATAAAAGCATATTAGAGCTTTTTTTTTTATTTACAATCTGCAACAATATACATAGCATAATATGTTGACGATAACATTTAAAATTAGATTCTTTTCAATCTTTATTCTTTAACAAACACGCTTTGTTGTTGATTTTTAAATTTTACCAAGTTTTTTGGATTTTACCAAATATGTTGTGAAATATATTCTAACAACATATATTAGTATAATATATAAATATTTATTTTTATAAAAATGAATAGATATAATATAAATAGAGTTTAAAGGAAAATGAATAATTTAATCATGTTATAGATATAATATAAATGAAATGTAAAAGGAAAGTAAATAATTGATGATCATTGACATATATTACTTTTTGAGGTTGATCTATGACATATATTACGTTTGAAGGGAAAAAATTATAAGGATTAACCACAAAGTGATGTGTTCACAATTATTTTACTTTATTAGTACATAGGGATTCTATTAAATTTGAAATTTGAATAGAACAATTCAAAAGATTGTATGCATTAATTGCAATTTGGGCCACCTTTCGTTGGATATATCGCATTATACGTAGGTTGAAACTTTGGCATGTAAGTTATTATGTGTACTACACCTAGGGGTGTTTTTCGGGTTCGTTTTTCAGGTTTCATGTTTTTCGGGTCGGGTTCTTCGGGTTTCAAAGTTTTAAATTTTGACCCGAAATCCAACCCAAAACTCTCACGGGTTTTTCGGGTTCGGGTTTTTTCGGGTTGGGTTAATCGGGTTTCGAGTATCTTAGGAAAAAAAAAAAACAAAACCAAATTTTTTTTAAAATTACAATGGTAAAATTAAAACAACATATTCTTCTTTGCTTATAACACAAAAAATTAAATAATAAACTAACATAACTTGATAAAACAATTCAAAAGAAGAGTGAAACCAACTCGAACCATATTCGTATTCCATCGGGCGTGTTTGGTTGTTCGATTACGCTTGCTATTAGTAATAAACAGATAACATAAGTTAATAATAAACAATCGATCCATAATAGTTAGAATGACAACAGTCGATTAAAGCCAGATTCTAATACGTTTAGTGGCTAAAACTTAGCCTGTTATACATAAAAATATATTTAATTTCAAAACTAAAAGTTTATTCGGGTTGACCCAAATCTTATAAATCAAACCCTAGAACCAACCCGAATTACTTCGGTTCGGGTTAGTCTTTTCTCGGGTTCGGGTTCTTCGAGTCGGGTCAGTTCGAGTTCGGGTACGGGTTTTTTCGGGTTGGGTTTCAGGTTTCGGGTAAAAGTGAGAGCCCTCTACACCCAACCATGCAACCATATGTGATTGTTTAAGGTTTGTGTTTTGTAGCTAAAACTAGTTGGCGAGCCCGCCGCGCGTTGCGCCGCCCTAACGGGTCAACAATCCTTTTGTTAGTTAGATCTAAAAATTCTCGTAACTGATGTTTACCCGTATCAAAACTAACCTAGAATCATAATGTTAAAAAGTTTCTTTTGCCAATTTGGCCCGTTTGCAAATAGCATTCCCATAATCAAAAGTTTAATCTATGTTGCACTTGTAACATGTCTTGTGACATGTTCATGTTCTTATTCTGAAATCAACATTGAAATAAGCGACCCTAAGTGTAACACATGACTAATACTCTTTTATCATGACCTATTTTAAAATTTAGTGACGGTTCAATAAATTATAATATACTAACTACTACAGGTTCTGTGGTTCCAAGTGGCTATTGAATCTCTCCTAATATTTGCAGTGTTCAAAAAACAATAAATCTGGTTTACTCAAACTTCATGTAAAGGATCAATTATGGGTTTTTATCAACTTTGTTCAATCCTAATTTATTATTTCTAAAATAAAAATAATGATCAAACAGTCCCTGGAGGCATGGATGCTTCATACATAGGCAGCCTTTCCAGCTTAGCCACTGTATTCTCTATAATAAATTGATAAATAAAACAGAATCTTAAAATAAACAAAAGAATCAAAAACTAAATTCAATCTAAAATCAAACACACCATCAATAAACTGGTGTGTCCTCTTCTCTCTCTTCTTATCACCCCAAGTGATTCCTATGTGTCTCTGTGTCTCTTGTTCCAACAAATTGCAAGCATATATATTTAAAACAAATATGAGTCTACTTTACCTTGGTGTGGACCTCGGTTTTAACAAAATATGAAACACAGGGTAAATAAAATATAAACCTGAAGTAGTAAACGAATCACTAAATGGAGCTTTGGAAACGAATTTTAAAATCTGGTCTAACCATCGGTCGTGTTCCCTGGTTCAACAGAAGGAAGTCCAAAGTACTCAACAGGACTGGTTATGCAGCCAATTCCAGATACACTGATGTAAAGGGAATTCACATGCAAACAACAAACACAACCCAATTAAGATTCGACACAATTAAAAATAAAATAAAAGAAGCCTAAAAAGTTACCTTTGCAGCGTGTTGGCAGGGTAGATACACCAAAGTGGTGCGCCTATTAGTAAAATGCAGCGTTCCAGTTCGTATTGTTAAACTCAGATGAAATACATCACAAACCAGACAACGAATCAGATTCCGTTGAAACAAAAACCCAAAAATAAAAAAACGAAACCTAAATATATGAATAGTACCTTTGTTACTAAATCCTCACGCGAACATCTCAACCGCAATCCATCTCCCTCTGGCATGTTTCGTCGCTCGATCAAACCCTAAATTGCACAACTCAAAAGGGTTGAGCCGCCTGCAAATCGTTTCAAATTCACCATGCGTCCTTCAATTGAAGATGGAGTCGTACAGTGAGAGAGAGGACACACGATAAAGCAATGGAACACGTGGAAAGGAAGATCACACGCGTCTGTCAACAAAATAAAGTGGTGCACGATCGAAAAGGTACAAATCTCAATGCATAACCTACAACACATTATGCAATGTACTAAACTTGATACAGAAAGTACAAAACAATACTGCACACTTCACTTGAAATTGTATATTTATAAATGTGGGGGCCAGGTGCTAAACAAGGAGGAATATTACAAACACCAAGCTATAAATTGGATTTAAAAGAAGCATATTATCTTATGTTTCAAACACAAGCATATTCAGTGTCCCAAGATCAGCAATCAAATCAGTTGTTACAGTCACAGGTACACATAACCTTAAAAACATGTTCTACATTTTTTTTCGATACTTTGTTGATCTTATCTGGATTTTGCCAGCTGCAATTTCAGGATTTGCAACTTCCGTCTTTGGATGAAGACAGGGTTAGATTTTGTCGAACAACCACCAAATGATTCGACCGTACATTGAGTCTTCGTGAAGAAATGCATTTGAAATGTTTACAACTGGTGAAGGTGATCGATACATGATGTAACAACATTATACAAGGCACCGTGAAATGTCAGGCCCGAGATTGTTCTTTACTCTTGTGCAATGCCTGTAAATTAGGCTGACCTTTCTTTTGCTTTTTTTTTTTTTTTTTTATATATTTTAGAGTGTTTCTTCTTTCTGTTTAAAAAGTTTGACTAACAATTTATTGAAAAATTTATACATTGAACAAATTCTTAAATGGTTAAATACATTCTTTAAGGTCATGTTAAATTATAACTTTAGATTGTCCTATGAGACACTATGAGTATAAGAATCAAGATATACACTCTCGCCTTCTTTCATTCTTTTAAGCATAAATGTTGGTTTGAATTTTGATTCTCATACAAAATAGATACAATTGTTACTGTAGTTTGTTATTTTTTTTTTAGTCTTGGAGGAGTAGGATTTGTTTGGTTTTGGCTAACGATAAGTGAACTACGTGCATGCCCATAGCACTCACTTCTACTATTGAATCATATCAAATAATAATTATGGTGAAGATCAATGAAATGGATACTTGGTGGATCTACGGGTTTGACATCTTTGCAGCCATCGTGCAAGGTATTTCTTCTTTTAAGCTGAACTGGATTAGTTTGGTTCAAATATATTGTTAACCATCTCATGCAGCAGTAGCAGCATTGTGTGATGTCACATTTGACATGCTTGCTGATCCTGAAAGTGTGGTGAGTAGGACATTCGAAAGTGTGGTGACTGGGACATTTATAATTTTTTAGATAATATAAGTTCATTTTGGATAAATGTGGTTGCTTTCACAATCGGATGGTTGTTAATTGTGGTGAAGGGGCGCCCAGTGATATGAGTCCATAAAAAAGGTATATGTGCTTGTTTTTTCGGATAGTGGATTTTAGGTACGTTGATGTCTTAACCGTGATTTGGCTCTAATTCAACTTGATAAATAGACAATGTATTGGTATTATATCAACTTATGATTATATTTACTTTTGTAATGAAGATCTTTAGTGTTAAAATAATAATAATAATATCGTACGGGTTTTCAGTAAATTTGCTGATGAATAAGATTGCTAAAAGACCAAGAGCGTTTGCCTTCATTCGGTATGCAATAAAGGAGGATTCTGAAAAGGTTATTGAGGTTGTGCGTGGAAACATTAGTTTAGCTTTACTTATTAGATAAAAGTAAGCAAATATACATATTTTGAATCTATTACTTCATTCGGTATATATGCATATATGTACATACAATGCATGTGCACGTATGTATAAAGGGGCAATCATTTAAGGGTGTACTTTGGGAAACCTTTTAGGTTTTGGGTTATTCGGGTTGGGGGTCCATGAGAATTGATTCAAAGACCGACTCAGTTAAGAATGATTTGTTCGGGTTTTAGGTGAAACGGGTTGGTTTTTTTATTGGGGTTGGGTTTCAGGTTAATTCAGGTTTATTAGCATGGTTCTTTTTTCATTTTTTTTAAGTGAATTTAGAGGACTGCAAGGAATCTTTTGAGCAAGCTATCACTATTTATAGGGATATTAGTTTTTAATTCTCTCAAATTTCACCCGTTGTTGTATATAACTCCCAACTTTCGATTTGTTGTCTACCACTCCCAACTTTCACTCTATTTGTTTCTAGCACTCCCAAACTTAATTGACCCTAACTATGTTAGTTTTTTTTGCTGACGTGGCATTATTCTTGCTAACATGGCATCATTCTTGTTGACGTGACTTTTCTAATAAAATTATAATAAAAACTTTTTTATTAATAATAATAATAATAATATCTCACCCTTGCTGTTTGTCTTCTTCATCATCTCCCCCACCCAATCACCTCCCTCAATACACAGCCACCACCATCACACCAACAAGATACCACCCTCAATACACACAGACTGCCACCATCGTACAACTCCTCAAAGACACCGGCACAACCGCACAACTCATCAGATTTTTGATTGTTTAATCGGTGCCCAATCGATGTTCAAGATGGCAAGACTTGAAAACTTAAAGGCCGATTCGAATTGGGAAACTGTAGCCGGAGCCTCTGTGGTGCCTTTCTGACTCGAATTAACCGATCCCGAAGCTACCGAACTTGTTCCTAATCTACCGCCAGGGTTTCAGTAACCGAATCTAACTTGTTAACATTCTAAGCTTCATTTGGTGAAATTAAAGTGATATTTAACGTATGCTTGACGGATGGCAGATGATGATGTTCGTATTTTGAAGAGGATGATTTAGGTTTTGTTTTGTTATCGTAATTCATCGGCGAGTTGTTAATGGAGTTGGTGGATCTCGGATTGTTGGATCCATCAGGAGATGACGTATCGGATGATGATTGTACGGTGGTGCCAGTGTCTGTGAGGAGTTGTACGGTGGTAGCGGTGGTGATGTATATTAAGGCGGGTGGTTGGGGTGAGGGAGACGATGAAGAAAATTATTATTATTATTATTATTATTATTATTATTACTACAAAGAGCCACGTCAGCAAGAACAATGCCATGTCAGCAAGAATAATGCCACGACAGTAAAAAAATAACGAAGTTAAGGGTCTTTTAAATTCGGGAGAGATAGAAACAAATAGAGTGAAAGTTGAGAGTGATGAGAAACAAATCGAAGTTAGGAGTTATATTAACTAACGAATGAAAGTTGAGAGTATTAAAAACCAATATCACTTATTTATTTATATATGTAACATCTAAATTTAATCCAATGATAGTAATGCAGCTGGAGCACTCATGGCACCCCTTATACCTAAAGCAAAGTTATTAAAATTTTAGTGAGTTACCTTTAACATGTTGTATACATTAAATTGAAAAAGTGAACAAATGAAATATTAGGTACTTCACAATGGAAAATAAATGCGAAAGTAACAGTCTTTCTTGTTCCAGTTGATATAATCAGTGCAAATATCGGGTTGTGTTCGCAGGCTGGCGTGTCCAACCAGACTAAAACCCAATGTGAACATGAAAACTGTGACATATATATGTGCTCAAACACGACATGACACGAACTCACGGGCAGACATGAACAAGATTTGTTTAACGTGAATTTTTTTTTCCGCGCATTGATATTCTAACCTCAACAAATGTATATTACCGACCTCCATTATTGCAATAAAGTTGTATTCTTATTTTCTTGACGGTTTGATTTATGTTATTTGAAATAGGTAGTTTTTTTAATGGCCTTTCAAAGAGGTAGTTAGATATAATGTTCAATATTTAATTAGTTTCTTATTTTCTTCTCCTTACTTCAATTATTGTTATACAAGGATATATTTTTTTTACAGATACCGAACAATCAAACACAAACGAAAGATCAAATTTTTATCACTAATGGTGCACGTTGCGTTTTCTTATAAAAAGAGTGAAAGTTTTGAGGTTTTTTATTCCAAGTAGGGCTGTCATAACATGTCGGACGCGACACGATAAGACACGATGACCTGTTGTGCTAAACATGAACACGACACGATAACTAATCGTGTCATTTTTTCCATACACGAACACAAACCTCTTTAGTAACAAGTTAACCTGTTAAGATATGCTATAGGTCCTGTTTAAAAACATGGAATAATACACGTGTAACGAAACCAAAATTTTCAAAATGAGAATAAAAGCCTTAACTAATAGATAACCCATTATAACACATTTGAAACAAAAAACCACAAATCCATAACATACTTGAAACAAAAGACAACAAATTCATAACATACTTGAAACAAAAAACCATCGAAGCAAATTACAACATCCATAAAAAATATAATATCGGTTTCAAACGGACATTACTTAAATGTCATTTGTAACTATGACTTTAGGCTAAGACTTTAGTAGTGTGTATATATTTTTTTGAAAATAAAAGTTTACACAAGTTACTAACAGGTTAACAGGTCTTTAACCTGTTAGGACACGAATTTAAACATGTCTTAAACATGTCAACATGTTAAAGACACGAAACTTGTTAAGCTAAAACTCAAACCTATTAAAACCCGTGTCGTGTTTAACAGGATCGTGTAATAATTCCAAGTGTGTATGAGAGTGACTTTAATTTGACTGGTATAACATTACACGCATGTTATATAAATTTATTATTTATTATTGTCTCGTAAGTTATACTGACTATAATTTTTTCTATAAAAAAATGTTGGTACCATAATGAACTGAACCCCTGCGTTGTATCCACGTTGCAACACGCGGGCTCTTTACTAGTCACCAATAATAGTTCAGTACAAAGTCTTCTCTAGGTATAATAGATGCATACAATAATTATCATATACTTGAAACATGCAATCTTCAAGTATATGAAATCAAATACAAAAGAAAACGAGTAACATGTGATGTATCACCAACGAAAGAATAACCAATCTCTGAAAACATCTCTTATTTTCACAAACACTAAAAGTTTGGAGCACCAAATATCTTTTCTTTGTCTCTGATTTAGCCAAAGAGGAATTATGCAAGAAGGTTATTTTCTTTTGTTTCATGTCCTGCGATATGTTTGGCAAAACTAGTTGGTGGTTGTTAGCTGAAAGCTGGAAGCTGAAGGTTGGAAGCTGATGCCTGGAAGCTGTAGCTTTTTAAATATTTTTAGGTGTTTGGCAGAGTAGCAGAAGCTTTTAATAAAACTAGCTGGGTGCCCGCGTGGTGCGATGGAATGGGCGCACAACCTAATGTAATAGCCTGTCATACTTAAGCCTTATGTTTGTTTGATTACCAAAAACAAAAATTCTAAATAAAATGCATCTAGTTTGTGATTAACGCTTCAATGGTGTACAGTTTTATGGCCTCAAATCCTGTATTGATGGGATGCATCCGGTTTCTAGACACTGTGAGTCTTTATGCGGCTTAATTATCTGGGTATTCATAAACATGAATATTTCAAATGCTTTTAGAGCAAACACAATGTCATTAAACTTGATCACTACTTTACATTGTACAAACTCATTACTGACTTGATCAAAATCCGCTGTTAGTCATACATTGTTCATTCCTTGCGCGCGTCTTAATACCAATAAGAAACGGACCCCAGGGGATACAATGTCTGTAAGCCTACAGATGAACTCGTGCATATTCATTCAAAGTAAAGGAAGCTTGGTGTATTGCTTGATAAAGGGGGTAGACCTTGTAGTGTGGGTTATGAGCTTAGATTGTTTATAAATCTATAAAATCTGTATTTTGATCAGCAGCATAATGGTTTAAGTTAAGTTGGGGTGATATGGTAAAATTCAAACTAAGCCTGAACTGATTTTAGAGGCTGATAGTTTCTGATATTCTGTGCCTTAATTGAAAATTAAATCTGTAAGTCCCGAATCTGGATCACTGCAATTATGATATCAATATAACAAGTATAGGTGCGGAATACCGATACTTGGTGATTCAAGAACACGAGTAAACACAAGGTAGTAACACGAGATTGCTTCAAAACACACGTATATTAAGAATACGTCAGGTGCTTAAGCACTTACAATACACAATTACAATGACTTGGAATGAACAACCTTAACCCTATACATGATGACAACTATATATAGATAGGGACACCAACATAGTGGCCGGCCCAAACAAACAAAAGCCCACCGAGAACACTAAGGTGTTCTCGGCTCACATCATAACCCATATCCCAAGCCTAAAACAAGAAAACTGAATACATACTAAGCTCAAACCACATAAACTAGGCCCAACAATCTCCCCCTTGGTTTGTAGTTTTGTCTTTTAGTCATGTTCCATGTAGTCTATATTAGCATCTTTCAAAGCACCCGCCCAAAATCTGCATCTGATAATCAAAGCTACCATACGGGTGAATTCTTTCGCAGCCGTTTCAAAAATCGGATCGGCAATTATCTGGAACGTACTTAGAGTCTTGATATCCCTTTCATTGAACTTCAGTAGGTCTCTTGGATCAACGAATCTTAACTGACCCTTTCCTTTAGCCAGTTTGATGACAACTGTAGTAGTTACACTATCATACATCCAAAATCTCATGTTATCCAACGTGCCATCTGGAATCTCGTCTGGTACAGGAATATGAGTGGCCTTGTCTGGACCTTGGATCTTGGATATTGGACTCCCTTTGCCTTCTTCAGAAAAGACTCAGCAGTCTTCATATCAGGGAAACCTCTGTCGACTTGTCTTCTCAGAAAGTTCCAGAAATCAATACCGCGCTTGTCATTCGTTGGATTGGTGAATGGAGCATTAATCAGGTCACTAAGATCCACTTTGGTCCAGGAACCAAAGTCTTTCATCATCTTGTAGTACTCAGTTGTTCCTGATTTCCTTTTTACCCACCACATACTCTTATCCGCATCAAAACCTCATGATAGAACTCCCGATCGATCACCGTATTTACCAGAGAAACCCTTTTGAAAAGTGACAATGAACCTGTCTGGATGATCTGATGATTCAACATTCTGATTCGAGTTCTTCATCACTAGCAGTTTCTTCTTCCCCTTTTCAAGTAACTTCTTCTTAATTTTATATGATTTCTCCTTGGAGATGGGGGGGGGGGGGGCATCCATGTACTGTTGTAGCTATTCCGACTCATCAATGTTGTCAACAGGACTAGCAGAAGAACTACCACCTTGACTCACGTTGGGTACTTTGGAGGCTATGTCATCACTGCCTTTAAATTCATCTCCAAACTTTTGAAACAACCTTTGTTGGAGATCAAGATACAAAGCAGTTAATTCTCCCATCTTGGACTGTAGCTCTTTGATCTTGGAATCTTTATCAGAATTACTTGCTTCCATCTCTTGAATACGAACATATTTGACTACCGAATCTTGTTCGAGTTCAAAGATTCGACGCTATAATGAATGAACATCAACAGGAGCATCTTTAAGAACCACACCTTTACCTTTATTCCGAAGATAGGTTTCTTGCATAGCCAGAATCTGGGCAATCTTGTCTGACGTACCTGAGCTTGACTGACCCTGAATATCTGGGCCAGATGAGCCGGAGGGAATATCTGTAGTGTCGGTGTGTGGAGTATTTGTCTCAAAATCACATTCACTGACAAAATCACTAGTCAACAGATCATGAAATGATGGCTCAGCAGTAAGTGTATCTTGTTCAGCTTGTATTTCTGGGGCTGGTGGCTCAGGTTGCGCAGTATGTTGTTGAGGGCCAGTTGTTGCATCAGTAGTTGGCATAGTGGTTGTTTAAGAATCACTAATTAGCACGCCAAGCCTCGGATCTTTCTTTCTTCGTTTACGTGGACCGAGGTCTGCGGCTGGATCCTCAGCTATGTCTTCTTCATTGATCTCAGCAAAAGTCTGAGGAGGCTTCAGAATAGTTGACTGTAACAAAGTTTTCACAGCTTCCAAAGCACTTAAGGTCTCAGTACTTGGAGAGGTAACTGACTGGCGATGTTCAGTCTCATCTTCTTCATCTTCAGAAATCTCGTAAGTTGCAACATGCGGTTGAACTGGTGCCGCGTGTTCATCAGCAACCTGAGCTATGACCGGCTCAGCTTCTGTCTCAGCAAATCATCCAAATTTTACTAGAGCATGAAGGCCCCGATAAACGATCTTGGCACCTTTCCTGTTTTGTTTCATCAACCCAAAGGTATTGGGTCCCAATGAGTTCATGTCCATAGTGTTAACAGATTTTACAAGGTCTGTATAGTGAGAGTCGAAAATCATCTGCAGGAACCTTGGATACATAATAAACATCTCCTTCTTTTTCCCTTTCAGATTGCTCATCATTTCATTGAAAACGAACTTGGAATAATTGTAATCCCAATCCATGATCAGAGCAGTGATAGCAGACATCTGAGTATGACTAATCTCATCGGAGCCCCCTTTCCTACCGGACACGCAAGTGAAAAACGCGTGAGTCAAGAATCTCCAGTATGGGTGAAATAGTTTCTTGATTGCTGGAGGATAGGTTCCCTCGTATCCTATACTGGTGAGAACCTCTGTAACAGCAGCAGTGGAGTACTCAGTCGGGTAATCAGGTTGATCACCAAACAATAACACCTCTCTCACAATAGCCTCAGTGATACTGAATGGCTTCTTCTGTACTTTGGAATCTATGGATATGACTCCATATTTTCCGCGTGGGTTGATTGAAGCATTGTTCCAAAAATCCATGATCATCTTCTTGCAAATGATAGGATTCTCTCGTAGTGCGTGAGAGATCCTGGACGTGTTGAGGCCGACAATCATAGAGTTGAATTCCTTGTGAATCAGGGGTGGATCATATAAGTATCCAGCTATGTTGTGCGTGTCAACAGTCTTTAACGAATTCTGATCAGCCATTTCTGCACCAAACGTATCAAGTTAGACAAACATATAAATTAATTCGATAGTACTCAAAAATGGTTCATGATAAGTAAAAGAATCTGTCCGTAAGGCTGAAGCTGGCCCAAAAGGATTCATAGGAGAGCCCAAGAATGCATTATATGGCCCAAGCTCACAACACAGTAAAGGATTGGGCCTAATCAGTGAGAGTTAAGCCCAATTAAAGAGATCTCGGTCAACGAAAGTCAAGGAAACAACCGAGAACAGGAGTTCTCAGTCACTTAGCCGAGAACGAGGGTTCTTTGTCAATACAAGGTGTTCTCGGTCAATGAAAGTCAACCGAGAACCCTTTGACAGATGGAGACAGAGAACTCCTTGGGTTCCACCTTGGGAAGTGTGTAATCATCTTCAGCCCACCGAGATCCTTAAAACCTCCAAAAAACCTGCAACTTGACCAAACCAACCGGCCGAAAACACTTGATTAACCAAAAAATCCATCAAAGCCCTTAGATACTCATGAATCCACTGTTAGTTCATCTAAATATTCATGAAATCAATTCATGGCAATCATTATATGACCCTTTGTTTGTACACAGATTTCGTAAGATCTTCTTCAATACCTGTTAGTTAAAGAAGAAAAACTCTTGAAAGAAGATTAGAGATGATGAATTAGATTTCGGCTCAGAAGCTTGAGGGAGATAAGGTTTTGATTTTTGTGAAAATAATGAAAGTAAGAAATAATACAACTTACATTATATTAAAACTAACTCGGGCCGAGAACCCTAAAAGAAGCTTGGACCCGTGAAAAGCCCAACAAAAAAAATCAAGCAGCCCAAAGTAACCAGAAACTTTCAAAGCCCAAATTTGAAATAAACTCAGTTTACACAAACGTTTCGAGGAGAGTAATTTCGGGAAAGAACGAAACAAAATAAAATAGGCATGACAAAACAAAATAAAGTTGACTAAGAATAAAAACAAAGGAAATACACATTTAATTTACACAGTAACTCCCTTTGAATTTGAAAAATCGGGATCAAATTTCGGTTTTAGTAAAAACGCCGCCCTTTTATGTAAAGATCCGAACATGGAATCATATCGTTTAAGAGGCTGTCACAAGGATTCATGTTCAGCGTTATTATGGCATAAAGAGCCAGGTTGATAGCAGGTATAACATACTTAGCATGATTTTCGTTGCATCAGTGATATGATTAAGGTTCAGTTCGGCATAAAGCTTAGATGGACATCACTCATGGACCTGTGGTGCCTCCTATCTCTTCTCAAAGCGTATTTGGCTTTCCCCAGATCACCCCAATTTGATTCCAATCCCCTAGTGCTTGATCAAAAGATTTTATATAAAGGCAAATTTTTAGGCTTTATGGTTGAACGTTGGACTTAGTGCCAGTAAACTCACAAGCCTTTCATTCGAGACATGACAGGACTTACTTGTGTGCCCCCATATCTGTAGTTCTAGTATAACCCTTTAAACCTTTAAAAATACTTTGAAGGATTAAAATAATACTCAAATAACTCTTTTGCAGATTTTTTTTATTTTTGGATTAATAATAATAGCATAATAATACAGTATTTTTGGTGATCAAGACACTAACGGGCTCGTGTATGACTGTGTAATTGTTTTTCTGCCTATCATTCGGAGAGATGCATCTGGACACATGCACATGTCTTCAAAATGACCATACAAATCAATGACTGTTCTAGAGCCTTTTAAGCTTAATAACTTCACCCGTTAGGCACACAAAACCGATTCATCTATCACTTTCCAAAGGTTGGATCAATTTTCATTTGAAAATGTTTTGATGCTTCTAAGAAGCTGTTAACTGAATAGTAATATCACTTCCCATGGAGTTACATAAAACACGCGTGTTAAGGATTCAGTCATCCCGGTCACTGTTGAGCTTTTAGGTGAATGACTATCCTGTTATGACCACAAGTGGTTAATCGGACCAAAAATGTATAACATACATGTCCTTCCAGGTCAGAGTTACCGACATAATTTTAAATGAAAGAACACAAAACACAAAACACATCATAATCGCCCCAGGTGCTTTCAGTCGTTGGGTAAATGGCTATCCTATGAAACTACAAGTAGAACACTGGACCAACCATATACGAATATATGTCATTCAAACTTGAGCAACCGACATAATTTTAAGCGAGAATGAATTTTGAAAGAAAATTTTTTTAAAAGAATAAAACCAACGCACACACACTATTTTTGACTTTTTGATTTTTAATAATAAAACAACGCACACACACTATTTTTGACTTTTTGATTTTTCTCCCCCTAAATTTGTGCAAGAATAACAAATATGTACAAATTTATACCCAAAAAGACTCAATCCTCAAAACGAAGCATTTTAAGAAAACCCACAAGCACATTAAATTTTGCTGTTCTGACCGGTTTTGTAAATAAGTCCGCCACATTGTTGTCAGTGTGGACTTGTTCTAGGTGAATTAATTTTTGATCAAAACAGTCACGAATAAAATGAATTTTGATGTCAATGTGCTTGGTTTTGGAGTGTTGAACGGGATTTTTCACAATGGCAATGGCCGCATCATAATCACAAAAAATAGGAGTGTCAAGAAATTCCAAACCGTAATCCAACAGTTGGTTTTGCATCCAGATAACCTGAGAGCAGCTAGCAGATGCAGCAACATACTCCGCTTCAGCAGTCGAAGTAGACACTGTCTGTTGTTTCTTACACTGCCATGAAATGAGACGGTCTCCTAAGAACTGGCATCCAGCTGACGTGGATTTCCTATCAATGTCATCTCCACCATAATTGCTATCTATTAAAAAAAAAAAGATCAAATTCTGATTGTTTGGGATACCAAAGACCTAACTTTGGTTGTCCCTTCAGATATCTAAAAGTACGTTCAACAACAATTAAATGAGAGAGTTTAGGATTAGCCTGGAACCGAGCACACTGGCAGACTGCAAACAGGATGTCAGGACGGCTTGCTGTCAGGTACATCAGAGACCCAATCATCGATCTGTAGTATGTTTGATCTACGGGAATCCCATCAGGATCAGATGACAGCTATGGTCTTTCTGCCATGGGAGTGTTGGCACTCTTTGAATCTTTAAACTCGAACTTTACCAGCATATCCTCAACGTACTTCCCTTGATGTAGTAAAATTCCTTTTGAGCTTTGACGAACCTGTAGCCCCAGAAACGTTGTCATTTCACCCAATGAACTCATCTCAATTCTCTTCTTCATCACACCCTCAAATTCAGTGCACAACTCAGCACTGGTGGATCCAAAATTGATGTCATCAACAAAAATCTGGACGAGAATCAAATCTTTTCCAACAGTTTTCCGGAACAAGGTTTGATCGATGGTTCCTCACTTGTAGCCATGATCAAGAAGATGCGCGGTCAATGTAGCATACCACGCTCGAGGAACCTGATGTAACCCCTACAATGCCTTGTCTAACTTGTAGACGTGATTTGGCTTCTTAGAATCAACAAAGCCCGGTGGCTGATCAATATAAATCTTCTCTTTAATCTCTCCATACAGAAATGCGGTCTTAACATCCATCTGATACACTGTAAACCCCATGAATTATGCATATGCCAGAAAAATTCTGATAGCCTCAAGTCTAGCCACTGGAGCATAGACTTTAGTGTAATCTGACACCTCAACCTGACGAAAGCCTCGAACTACTAGTCGTGCCTTATTACGAACAATAACCCCGGTATCATCTTGTTTGTTTCTGAAAACCAATCTAGTATCTAGAGCTTTCTTTCCTTTAGGCAGTTTAACCAATCTCCAGACCTTCAGCTTATCAAACTGATTCAACTCTTCATGCATAGCATCAATCCAACTTGGTTCCTGAAGAGCCATATCAACATTTTTAGGCTCAATTTGAGAGATGAAACAAGAAAACACGCAACTGTTTATGTGTCCTGTTTGGCTTCTGGTGGACACTCCCGCTTCAAAGGGACCTATAAAATTTTCAATCGGATGATCTTTCTGAATTCTTGATGGAATTAAATGATCAAAGACATCACCGGTAGATTGTAGATTTGACAAGTTCTCAATATCATCAACAAGAGGGGTTTTCCATCCAGATGTCGCCGTACTGTGAGAGTACGAAGTGCTGGCGACATATTCATTTGGAATGTCATAGGGAAACAATATGCTCCCGCAGATCTGACGAATAGAACTCCCCCCCTCAACATTAGTTGCATTTTCAGACATGTTTGGCGAGCATTCTGGTTCTGGAGTTTTGTTGGGCTGAGCATCAGTGGCAGGTGAAGCATTATTCAACTCTGTAACATCATCATCAATCAGTGGAGAGATATGAGATACAATCTGTGGAGTTTCCTTTGCAACTTCCACTGTGGGACCACATAGGGGTTCGGTGCTGATGACTGGAAACACATTGAATGGTTTGAAAAACTCATTGTAGTCAAATAGCCAATCAGGACCAACACGAGCATCAGTCTCATTTTCTTCCAGCCAACGAACCTCATAGGACTCTAAGATCTGTTTGGTGGACTTGTTGTAGACCCTATAAGCTGTATTTCCCGCATACCCAACAAAGTAACACTCATCGGTTGCAGCCCCAAACTTTGGAGTAGTTTCGAGATTCAGTAAAGTGCATGGACAACCAAAGGCTCGAAAATGCGCAACAGTGGGTTGATGACCGTAAACAATCTCGTATGGGTTCTTCATTTTGGATTTGTTGATTATCATCCGATTCTGAACATAGCAAGCCGTGTTAACAGCCTCTGCCCAAAAGAACAGTGGCAGTTTGGAGTCACACAACATTGTTCTTGCAGCTTCGATAAGAGTTCTGTTTCTTCTTTTAGCCACACCATTTTGTTGAGGCGTCCGTGGGGCGCTGTACTGACGGAGCACCCCCTTTTCTGAACAGAAATGATTCAAAGTTGCATTCTTGAACTCTGTTCCATTGTCACAACGGATTCCCTTCAGCTTTAAATTCAGTTGATTTTCCATGAGCACAATGAACTTGATTAGATCTGCAGTTTCACTCTTATTTGACAAGAAAAATACCCATGTAAAACGTGAGTAATCATCAGTAATAACGAGACAATAAGAGCTACGAGACAGACTCAAAACATGAACTGGCCCGAAAAGGTCCATATGAAGTAGTTGAAAAACAGACGAAATGGTATTAATCAATTTTGGCTTGTAAGATTTTTGATGATGTTTACCCAAAGAACAAGCCACACATTTTTCAACAGTCACAAAATCTTTGATTGGTAAACCACGCACTAAATTATTTTTAGCAAGACGATTCAGATTTTTTGTATTAGCATGACCAAGCCGACGATGCCAAAGCATTGCATTATATTCTGACACTTTTGAAAACAAACAGGTTATTTTGTCAGGAACATTTTTGTTCATGTCGATCACATAAGCATTATCTTTTCTTTGTGATCGAACAAGAATCCAATCTTCTGGTATAATTATACCAGGTTTCAGAATTAAGCACTCCTTTTTAGTAAAATGAGTTGAAAAATCTTTGTCACAAATTTGTGATAGGCTCAAAAGACTATGCTTCAATTCTGGAACAAAATTAACATTTTCAAATTTTAAAACACCGTTACTTACTGTACCCTTCTGAGTGATCTTTCCTTTCTCTCCTCCCGCAAAAGACACATACCCACCATTAAATGTTTGAATGTCGTGCAGCTGGGTAATGTCCCCTGTCATGTGCCTGGAACAACCACTAGCAACATACCAAGGTCTGATGATAAACCTCCATAGCTGTCCCTGCACAAAGCGCGGGATTAGTTAGTTTTTGGTACCCAGTCCATACTTACACTGGGTGACCCTGACTCATCTACAGTTGTCACGGATTGCCATGACATGTCCTTTTGATCATCAAAAATGGAATGAGTAGACACTTTTGCCGAAGATTTAGGCAACCATTTATGACTGTATGATTTGGAATCATAGGTACGAATGGTTGTCATGATCTCCATTGTTTTAGATGTAGATGGAGACGAAACAGCCTTCTTCTCCTATTTTGGTCTAGTGTTAGTGTTCATGTGAGAATTTGAACTTGGAACACCCTTTTTGACCTTTATATTTGACATGTTAGGTTTGGCCTGATGAGGACTAAACCTGCCAGACTTGTTTTGATTCCAATCATTGTCAAAGGAACTAGCTTGATAATGCTTGAATCCTTGCCTGTACGCGTTATGGGGCATGTATGGCATATTCCTTTGATAAAATCCGTAGTAAGGAACATACAGACGATGTGGACAATTTCTGGCAATATGACCAGGAGTGCCACAGTTAATACACGTTTGACGTTTTATAAAAAAGTCATTTTTGGCAACTCCTTGTCTGGACTGGTTGTGTGGACCAGTCTGCTTAAGTTTGCGAGAACTCCTGTTCTCCTTTTTGAACTTATCACCTTGTTTGTCATTAGAGCATCCCTCTTTGACAAATTTAGGTGCAACGTATTTTTTGTTTGATGTTTTTGAAATTTTTGAATTTTTAGTTTTATTAAAAACCACATTAATAGAGTTCAAAGTTTCAACAGAATCAACCACACAAGAAACCTTGCTCTTTAAAACAGAGCCCACACAAACAGTCGGAATAACAGAATTCAAAACAGGAAGTTTTAAAGAAACATCAGAAACAGTATTATTATCAAAATCAAAACAAGGGTCGTCATCCTCATCAGTCCACTCCTTCACAATTACTCTTTCTACACATGAAGTAGATACATTAGAATCGTTCATATTTGAAGTAGACGAACCAGCATTTGCAGAACTGGTTCCATCACCTTTGTCTTGTTTACCATACTTCATGTCCTTTATCTTTTCTTCCTGTTCTTTGGTAACAGGGGTAGGGACATAATTATTATTGTAAGGTGGGGGAACTCGACTATATCCTATTCCCTCACCTTCATTTTCTTTCCACCACAGTTGGTTCTCAATCATTGAGTTAACTACGCTACTGGAAATATCGATTTTTTTAAAATCGAGTTCAGCCCTTTTAAACTTACTGGTTAGATTTAAAATCTCTAACTTGGAAGCTTCCAGTTGAGCAGTTAACTCAGCAATTTCTTGTTTGGCATCTAGACGGTGACAACTTTTTAAACTAAAATCAGACTTAAGTTTTTTAATATCCTTGTTCTGTGCTTCTATTTTTTCTAGAAAGCCCTTTTCATTTTTCTTAAGTTTAAAATTCTCTGACTTTATTCTTTCCATATCTCTACTTAGACTGTCACTATGAAGCTTATACATTCTATTTTCTCACCACAATTTAAAGAACATGGTTGAAAACGTACGTCAGATGAATATGGAGAAGTGAAAGCCATATATGCGAACTGAAGCTCCTTGACCTTCTCCTCAGCAGTGTTTTCTTCTTCAGTGTCTTCAACAGTTGCGAAGTTTGCAGTTTGATTTCCAATGTTAAGCGCAACCATCTGACCTTCCCAATAGAACTGTTGAGCAACCATACCTCTTTCACCATTACCCGAACTACCTCCAGCCTCACCTCGTGCATTTCCAACTGGAACCAATGCCCTTTCCGTATTCCTATCCTTAGCTGGGTTAGAATATTCACGAGCAAAATGACCCGGCTCGTGACAATTGTAGCACCTGAGAGTCTCTTTGTTAAAACCCACCTTTTGGTTATTAGGCATGTTCCAATTATCTCTACCCGTCCTTTTAGTAAACTTCTTGGCTCAAAAAACTGCTATTGCAATTTGCCACGAGATATCCATTTCTTCAACATCATTGGGATGAATGTGATCTAGTTCAGCAGCAACCACAGGTTTAACCAAATAGCAATTCATAAATCCCTCCATTAGAGCTATATTCTCTTGAGTTTCCTTTGGTATGGTGGGAATCTGGCTGAAGTTCTGACTGGGAGTGGTCTTACCGGAGTCATTTGTAGACTGACCAGATTTGGTGAAAAACGCTGGAGCTGGTTTGGGTGAATTGGATGAAGATGATTGACCTAGAGTGGATGAAAACATCTAGAAGTTTCCCTGTGGTGGTTGTTGAGTAGGCTTGAACAGTGAGAAACTATCTTGAGACATAAGAGCACTGTTAGAAGCAACGTTATATCCAGCAGCACTGTAAGAACTAGCATGATTTATTTCCCGCTGTTTATCATCCATATCACAGGCTTTAATAGTGGCTATCATTTCAGTCATACTCATTCTGTTGAGATCCTTGGTCTTTTTGATAACCCTAACATTCATGTCCCAATTTTTCGGCAGAGAGTTCACCAACTTGTTGTTAATTTCTGAGGTTTGCAGAAAAATTCCTGCAGTTCTCATTTCAGTCACGAGAGATATAAACCTTTGAAGTTGGGATTCCAATGTCTCTCCCAAAACATGATTAAACATATTAAACTTTTGTCGCAGCAGATCTTGGCGACTTCTCTTCATATCTTCATTTCCCTCATAAACTTCTATCAGTGCAGCCCACAACTCTTTAGCAGGTTGAAGTTCTCTAAACTGAAGGGCAATCTCAGGTGAGAGTGCCATGGTTAGAGTTGAAAGAATTTTCCATCTTCTTCAACTTTGGCAAAGTCATCATCATCATATTGAGCAACTGGTTTCACAAGAACCTCGTCTGAACCATCCCTTTGATTGGTGATCCTTTGAGGTCCCCTTCCAATGGTTTTCCAAATTTTTGAATCTTTCATCTTGGCATAGTGTTCAAAATGAAATTTCCATTCACTGAACCCCTCATGGGACAATAAACGGGGTATACGAGTGGCAGTTCCCATGATGGAGTCAAGTTCCTGATGAAGTGACGAGTTGGTTGAGTTACTAGTATTAGTTAACTGGGCCATTTCAACTAAGTTCAATTAAAACTAAGTCCAATTGAAAGTTTAAGTCCAACTAAATTAGGTCCATTTTAATAGTCCAAGTTCAATAAGAACAGGCCCAAAACAACAAGCTGGGCTGAGAACACGTTGAAACAAGTTGACCGAGAACACAATTTTTGACCGAGCGTTGACCGAAAACGCTGAGCGTTGACCGAGAACTCTGAGCGTTGACCAATATTTGACCGAGAACCACGTGACTGACCAAGTCTTGACCGAGAACAGTTTTAGGCCGAGAACTACTTGACCGAAAACAACGCTGAGGCGAGAACGAATGACAACCGAGAACTGAAGATTGCCGAGAACTCCAAGTAGCCGAAAACTAGGTGATTGTCAACCAACTTGTAACCAACTCCCGAGAAAAGTGGGATTTTGATTTGTTACCAAAACAAAATCAATCTTTTCCCAAAAATTGCGGTTTTTCTTCTTCTCTGATCAGAAACCCGCCGAAAATTAACACCACCACTAAACCTTGATGTCTTGAATTTGTTGATATCACAATAACGAGCCTGAATAGGTCTAAGGCTCTGATACCAATTGTAAGTCCCGAATCTGGATCACTACAATTATGATATCAATATAACAAGTATAGGTGCGGAATACCGATACTTGGTGATTCAAGAACACGAGTAAACACAAGGTAGTAACACGAGATTTCTTCAAAACACACGTATATTAAGAATACGTCAGGTGCTTAAGCACTTACAATACACAATCACAATGACTTGGAATGAACAACCTTAACCCTATACATGATGACAACTATATATAGGGACACCAACATAGTGGCCGACCCAAACAACCAAAAGCCCACCGAGAACACTAAGGTGTTCTCGGCTCACATCATAACCCATATCTCAAGCCCAAAACAAGAAAACTAAATACATACTAACATCAAACCACATAAACTAGTCCCAACAAAATCATATCACAAAAATACTCGAAGGTTTATTATAAGATTTAAATGGACAACAATATCAATGACCGACTTAATACCAGTCATAATAACGCTGAAATATAAAACTACGATGGAAGGGCGATTTGGTCAATATGATTCTCTGGTCAACTCACAAAAATATGTATTGCTTTCGTAGAATAGCTTTCATATGTGTCTTTGTTTTCAAATATGTACAAAAATCCAAAAATATTATGTTTTTAGTTTATTTTCTGCTTTATTTTCGATTTTTGAGCTAAAGGGTACAAATTTGAACAAGAAAATATCAAAAAGATTTTCCCACATTTTATTAACTTAGTTATATTATTTAATTGATTTAAATTAATCGATTTTTAAGTTAATTCGTTTAACTTATTTGTTTTGAATGAACAACATGTTAAGGTATTTCTTCTTACTCCAAGAGGTAAGAGATTTAAGGTAAAGTTCGTCGGGACACAGGTTTTGATGCATTATTTATTTCATGAATAAATATTTCTTAATTTGTTTCTATTCGTTATGAGCATTCATAACGAATAAAACCCATTCGTTAGCATTGTTGATAATAATTGATAATCATTCGTTCCTTAAACAGTATAACGAATATACTTATTTGTATCTTATTCTCTTCCACTCACAATGATAATGATAACGTATGAAGAACGAATCTTGACTGATTCTTAATGAAATGTTATCTATTGGTTATTCGTTAACGGGGTTAACGAATGAACAAACAAATTTGAAGCATTCGTTAATTTTGAATTAACGATTGGGTCCATTCTTTTGTCTGGGATTGCGTGCGATTCTTGTCCTATATAATGAACTGGAGGTGAACGAATTGGCTCATTCGTTCACCTCAATTATCACAAAAACAAGGCAAACCTCTTGCAAAATTTTTCCAGAAATCTCAATCACAACCTAATACATTTTCGTTGTATATCTAAGATTCATAAGGTAAAATCGATACAAACGTGATAATTTTCGTCAAAATCCATGGTTATTTTCTTGGTTAATTAGTTAATTTATTAACCAATACTATGTATTGAACTAAAATCATCTTAAACCAAGGTTTTAATCTTAATGGTTGACTGGAAATAGTTAGCGATGTGTATACGAACTCTGTGATGTGCATATTTCACTGATTCATCGTCATACATGGTGTAATTGAGATTCAGTTGCATGTTGACTATCTGGGCTTTGATGAACTAGGGGTCAAAGTTGATAATTATAAATTGTTATTCATTATGAATACCGAATAAAGAGTCATTCGTGTCTGAAAGAAACGAATGAACCCATTCATTAAGAATTCATAACGAATAAGTATTATTCGTTTAATTATGTAACGGATGAACATTCATTCGTTCCACATGTTTGATGAATGGACTCCGTCATTCATTATATTCGTTATTCATTCTTTCGGTTATAAAGATGACAACGAAAGGTGTTATTCGTCATAATGAATGGCATGATTCGTCATAACGAATGACACTTGTAATTTCAAAAAGAATCTAATATGTTCAAATACGTATTGAATTTTATTTTAAATTACTCTTTTGGTCTATGTTACTAATTCTTGGGTTTTTGTGACTACAACAATGGCTGATGAAATGATCCCAGATGTTCATGTTATTGATCCTCAACCTGTTGATCAACCAACACCGCCTCCTGTACAACAATAACAAGTTCGAGCTGCTCTAGTGTTACAATATGATAAGAAGAACAATATTTGTGCATTTGTACAGGACAAATTTGCGGATCAAGATGTTTTTGGAGACATTATCACATTTCTACGCCGATCCCGGATCCACTATTCTATAAATGCTGATGTTCCAATACATTTTAGCGTAATCCGTCCATTCTGGGATTCAACTAAATATGTGGAGTCCGAGAGTCACATCATCGCCGAGATTAACAAGACGACGATCATAATTACTCCTGGTGTGATACGTCGAGTGCTGAGATTTGCTGATAACATGGACCTTCCTTATGAATTCGACAAGGCGTTGATACGTGGATTATTTCAGCGATTGTTTTATACAGGAGACCTTGAACGTTCTCAATACAACAAGGCGTACTTGTGTGCTCCATACAAGTACTTATAACATGTTTTGATTCATTGCCTTGGGGGGCGCAAAGGAGGTTTTGACGAATGTCGAATAAATGCTCCAATCCGATTTCGTTGCTCTCATATTAAACAAACCGTTCAATTTCTCTAAGATCATCTTTTATCATCTAAAGGAGAATTGTTTGGTCAAGAATCGTCGGAGCAAGTTTCTCATATATCCACGATTCGTGCAGTTATTTAATAAGGACTTGATTCTTGATTTGCTGATTGATCAATCGTTACAAGATAATGTGTTCGAATTAGAACACATGAAGGCTGATACGATGAAGAGAATGAAGACATTACGTGGTAAAGCACCAAAAGATCATCCAAGGACCAAACATTTAATTGGTCACTTGGCGAATCCAGATTATATATGTCCTTATGATGATCGTTGGATCCATGACGACTCGGATTCTGAACATGAAGAGGGACCATGTGGAATGACGGTGGTGGTGATGAAGGTGGAGATGGTGGGAATGGGGGTGATGGCCTAAGAGCAGACGTTGAGGCAGCCAATTCATATGCTGCTCAACGTAAACATAAGCGCAAGGAGAAGCTTACAGATCAACCTCCCAAGCGTCTAATTAGGCATGGTTCGGGTGTGAAAATAGGTCCACAATTGCCTAGGTCGTATGTGCAACAAAGGCCGGTGGTGTCGCTTACTGTTAGCACCCCTGCAATCACTCTTAAGATGACTGCATCATCTGATCCAAGGTTTGGCTCGATTCCTCAATCAGTTTTATCTCCTATGCCAACACCCCCTGTGACATCAACAGTAACTTCTCCTGCTGCTACTGTGATGCCGACACAACCTTCGGCTTTATCATTCATGAGATTTACTCGTCCACAAGGACTGGTGCAGCTTGTCCCGCCAAAACTTCCATGTTTTACCACATGCTCAGAAATGGATATGCTTCTCAGTTTAATTCAATTATACGAGAACCAGATGGCAGCTACTCGTCAACATCAGGATCAAATGTTGATGAATCAATGACGGTTAATGAGTTATACTCATTCTGCCAGATAGAGATGAAAGAGCCGCGTGAGATTGTTACGTCTCGGTGGGGGGGGGGGGAGGATTAAAGAGCAGAGGACCTTATTCTTCAATTGACTTGCAAAGAAGACACATTAAAGAAATTAAAGAATGACGATAAAGAGAAGGATCTCGATGCTGCTGGAGCAGGTGGAAGTCAGCTGAAACAAGCTCACGGCTCATCTTCTGCTGGTATGAGTAGCGGTGTTGGAGACGGCAATGATCGACATATAGTTTTTTTATCAAGATACAACTAATGTCAAGCCTATCGAGATAATCAAAGCCAACACCGGTTTTTTATGGATTATGAGGTTGGTGTGGTGATGAGTACAACAAATGCTGACGAGATCGAGGATGATGAATTTATTGATCATGTCCTGTCTCGTGATCAGATATCCTTATTGTTGGGGTTGAATGATGAAGAGCTGGATGCGTTGGAAGCTGAGGAAGATGAGGAGGTAATAAATGATGAGGAGGTCCTGCGTGATATGAGTATCCCACATGGGAATATATCGTTTATTTATGAGGACGAGGAGATCGAAATGGAAGATGTGAGGGGTTGAATCATGAAGAGTTGGATGCGTTGGAAGCTAAGGAAGATGCGGAGGTAATAAATGACGAGGAGGTCCTGCGTGATACGAGTATCCCACACGGGAATGCATCGTTTATTTATGAGGCCGAGGAGATTGAAATGGAAGATGTGACGGCAGAGAAGTACCCTGATCTGTATAGATGATCAAATGTTGATCAGGGTATTCAATCAATTACAGAAGAACATGTTAGAGTTGCCGAAGATCATCTTGAGAAGACAACGAAAAAGAAAGAGAGAGTATCGGCAAAGGGGTCAAGATTGTTGGATCCTGATGCTGAGGGTTGGTTTGGGAATCACAAAAAATCCTTGACTTCGAAGATCATTGAAGCCTATCGATATGTTGATCAAGAAAACAAGCTAGATGTCAGTGCATGTGCCAAAGCAAATCAAAAGACTACTTTCAAAGCCATGCAAACCGTCAAAGGTGACATTGTTTATTGGTTATACGATTCAGAGTTAAGGGTTTGTATTATTAAGTGGGAGAATGGCGTCCAGTATTTTCAATATATTACTGACGTTCTCTCACTACCAAGGTGGGACGTGCAGACACTCGCCAATCAGCCTTTCATCAACCGTGGTGGAAATCAATTAGAAGGATGGTTTCACTAGCATCTGCTCTTTGAGGTCGACCATGGGTTTAACTTTTTTAAACCACAGGTGCCAACCAGGAAATATATTGATGAGATTGATCCTCAAACTGGTTGGAGGAAGCTTGCTCTTAAAGTAAAGCCGCCTAGGACTATGAAGCGAGTATCGATGAAGACCTTTCCGCGAGATCTTCATCTTTCGTTTAATCGGTGGTACTACGACAACAAAACATGCGAGGCATTCATTGTGTTGGGCAAAGGGCTGAAGACTAACTTTATACGAGTTATAGACCCAATATGGCTCGTTAATTTATCAGAGACCGACAACAACGTCCTGTTCGAGAACAAGATTTTGTTTGCAAGGCGTGAAGATTATGATCGAGCTATGCAATTTCAACGCGTTGTTCGTGTATATCACGCGTTTGGAATTCATAGTTGTCGTGAATGAAAAACTAAGAGATTTAAATAAAGTAAAGACAAAGAGCATGAGACGAGAGGGTGTTTGTTAGTGCACGGTTTTGGTCATCTCGAGTCTTTATAATCGTTTGTAATTTATTATTATTTTAATGTAAGGGCATTTTAGTACTATATAAGTCCCATTCGTTAATGTTATGGCTCATTCGTTAAGGATGTTTAACGAATGAGACCAATCATATTTATCACTGTCCATTCGTTGAGGATGTTTAACGAATGGACATTATTCATTATGTGTTATGTATCCATTCGTCACGGAATGTTGACGAATGGGGTATAGTGAATGAGTCATTCGCTATACCATTTTGTTACTTATGTAATGAAGACGAATGAAGGCCATTCATTAAGAATGTGTAACGAATGACATTCGTCTTCTATATATAGGCTGTTTAGCCTGCATATTAATTTAAGTGTTTTTTTAATAGTATTATCTCCTTGCCGCTACTCTGTCCAATTGATTACTCAACACCTCGTTAACTTTATTAAGCTTATTATACATATACATATATCACATAACTAGATCCGGTTATTAATCTATATGAATTGATTAATCGATTGAAGCTCTCCGGTGTTCTCATTTTTCTCAAACGCTAGTAATAGTAGCGTTAAAATATGAAACTTTTTCTTCCAACCTAAAAGCTTGAAGCTACTTTAACTAAACAAAGCTTTTTATTGAATATGAGTTTTTTCTTAAAAGCTTGAAGCTAGAAGCTCCTAAAAGCTCCTTGCCAAACATACCCTAAAGCTCCAACTAGTAACGTTTAGAAAATGCTACAAGCTTTTAGTATTTTAAATTTTACAAATTTGGTACTTGAACTTACATCACCTTTTGCTAATTTATATAATAATTACATATTGAACCCTTATTCAAAACCAATTACCCAATGATTTTTAAAAGGCCATAACTTTTTCACACCTTATTATTTTTTCAAAAAAATGCAACATAAAAACGAGCATTTTATTCTCTTTAATTTAAGTATCATATTATTATACTTCTTTAACTTTATGTGATTACTGGTTAGGATTGGCAACAAGTTGAGTCAGGCAAGCCCGGGTCATGTGTAAGACCAAATTAGGGTCGAAACGAGTTGTCACACCCAAACTAAGGCGAAAATGCCAGGGCATGAGTTTTGGTTCATAGCTCACAAGATACTATCATGCAATTGAAATGTGACAATATCTACTTAATTAATTTAAAATTCAAGTACATCAATTCAAAGAAATTACAAAACAAAATTAAATAATCGTGTATAGGTTTTAATCTTATAGGTCATCTCTATGTGTTCTTCACATTAATAAACAAGCTAACTGAAAACCTGTAAATGCGTACAAAATAGATATTTTGTCAACAACACATGTTGAGTGAAAAAATCACCAGTTTTGACACTAACAATTATATATATATATATATATATATATATATATATATATATATAAGAGCAAAACAATTTTCTGTGAGTATAAATCAAACCATTGAGCAAATAATGAGTGTCGGTGAAACCATTGCATTGTGAATCGGGCTTTGGCCACTATGACGGTTGTATGATCATACTATAATGTGATTATGATGGACCTCTTCAAATGCGATAAAATAAACAAATAAACATTAATAACAAATAGTCATTCAATTGATAAACACACAAAGATCACGGTTTGGTAATAAGTATATGATAAAGTATGTATGTAAGTAACAAGTACGCATAAGTCCCTGGAACATTTGAAAAACAAGTAAAATAGGGGAGTGATTACTCACCTTAATATTCAGGCGAGCTAAAAGATAAAATAAAGATATTAAACGAGTCACGAGCCTTAAGCGAGCTGACTGATCTGACACGACTGACCTGAAATGTGTAGACAGTAAACTATAACTAAAACTGAGAACATAGCCGCTTGAATCAGATCAAACGGATGTATAAAACTCAAGTTGTGAGATTTTAACGGTTTTAAGCGATCTGACACTGTTCGAAATCCGAACTTTGAGTTGGAAGTTGGGTTATGCCAGTACACTCAAAATTTCGAAACAAACATAAAAGTATTCTAGACCAAAAAACTAATTCCAATCAGAAGATACAGAAATCAGATAGTCAAATGTTTTGACTGTTATGCCCTAAAACGGGTTGGAGAGCAATTGACCGAAAAAACCACATCAATCAGTATTGATTGAGGGCTTTTGTTAGTTAGACAAAAATAAATGTTTTTCATGAAGACAACGTACCCGCTAGACGAATGGAACAATGAGGAAACACGAGTCAAAGAGTCTTGAAGCTTGAAAGTCAAACCGAAAGATGAAAGTTCTTGAAGAAAACACCATGAACCATTATGAACGAAGTTTTTAGAGATGTGGGCTGAGTTTCCAGATTATTTTAGGGTTTATGAATATGTTTTGATTAAGTATAATACTCCAAAATCGTTTATAAGGAAATAGCTCATTTAAGAAAATCGAACTTATTGTGACAAAATCAAACTAATAAACAATCAAAAATCATTTTTAATATTAGATGCAAGAATATGGACATGTTTATAATATTATATAACTTATCTTGGGGCATAAGTTTCGGGATTTGGGTCAAATATAGTACCTGTACTTCAATGAATGCAATTTTTAGTCGTTTTAAATGATTTTAAGGGTTTTTAAGAGTTCTTTGACGAGTTTGAAAGCTAGGAAAATATAAATTAATTTAACCAAGTTAAATACTAATAATAAAATATTTAAATAATTCAAAAGATCCGAATTACATTCCGAGTCGGGTTAAACATAAACGAATTCAAATACGATAAACCTGAGATGTTACACGAGTCGATGCAAAAAGAGCTAATTTAGTTCAGTTCGTGTTGGTACGGTTTTATGTCGAAAGGGGTCAAGTCATAATAGGTTTCGGATTAGAACGATACACCGCGCGAGCACACAACTAATTTTATTTAATACTCCAGTCACTCAGCTAAACACCTAAATATTTCTAAAATGCTACAGCTAACAGCTACATCTTCCAGTCACCGGCTAGCAGTTTTCAACTACAACTAATAGCTAGTCTTACCAAACATACCCGATGTCGGCAGAATACAAAAAGTACCCCAAAGGAAAAAAAATTTATTTCCTTCGTTTCTCTTTATTTTTTGAGAGTCACGAAGGCCGACCAACATGTGGCCCAAACCAAAACACAAACATGATTTTGTGTTTGTGTATCCGGATAATTTAACATATCATATTATATTATGTTTTCTTTTTATTTTTATTATTAAAGATGATGATGATGATGATGATGATGATAATAATAATAATAATAAAATAATAACAATATAATCCATGCAAAAAGATAATAATTCATTCATCTCATTCAACATCAAATGCAACACATCTTGTTCATACAAATAAAGTAAAGTACATGGAATATAAATAATTAAATTAACTAATAACCCAAACAGTCCAAAATAAAATAGTGTATTCAATTCTTCAATTAACCAATTATCAAACATGTAGCATTTCATAAAATATATTTTGTCAACACGTATGTGGTGAGCAGTTCCATGATTTTTGTGTATATAATATGAGGCAACAACCAACAACTCATATGTGAAACTGTAAATAATAGCGACCAAACGGGCCTAAATTGTATAAATAAATGGTTAAACAAGTTAACTTTCCTTAAAACAACCAAACGGACCTATAATGCATAAATATGTGTTTGAATATCCAAATACCTTAAACAAAGATGAATGGTTTTCTTGAAATAAAATAACTTAGAAACACTGAAAATATCAAAAACATTTACCCAGAATGTATTGAAATGCAAGATTCGGTTATGTTGTCTTTTAAAGTCAAATTTATGCAAAACTAGTTAGAACAACTTGCAAGTTCAAACAATCTGGGAGAAGAATGTGAAGATGATTAGGAGAAATGTTTGAGATTGAAGGGGTATTTATGGGGAAGGGATTAGGGTTTGAGGCAAGGGTGCATGAACATGTCCGGTGGATAAACTGGTGCACTTTGATTTTTTTGTTTAAATGATTTTTGAATTAAATAATTTTTAACAAGTGATAAAAACATGTTAGGAGGGTTCTAGAATAGTTATGGGTTGAGTCTTTGTTGGGTTGAATGATTAAAACACGAGTTAGAACCTTAAACGACCGAAAACGAAAAATAAAAACCAAGCTGCTGATATGCAGCTTGGTCACATAGCGCGACCATGGTGGGTCATCCCCGTCGCACACCAGATTTAGTTTATTGGCAATCTAGACCCTAGACTTGTTAAAAATCGCTTTTGGTATGAAATAAGCGAGTTAAGGATCAGTAAGGATAATATAACATCATGACAAGTGTGAAACATGATCATAACATAAAATTCATTATTTTATAAATACCCAAAGATCCAAAAACAAAACTAGTCGGGCTTACAATACAAATATGAATAGAATAACAATCCGGAAATGAAAAATGCCACACTATTCCCTACTTTTGGGAATTCGTCCAGAAATTAGGAGGTAGTAGCGACAAATAGATGCATCTACTTTTATATCATAACGTCTTCGCGTTCCCAAGTAAATTTCACGCCATGCCGTGATTCCCATGGACTTTGACTAACCGGATGCGGCTTCGCTTGGTTCGTTTATCATTATGGTCCATGATTTCTGTCAGGACTGTTATTGAACCTCGTATCCAAACACTAATTGACAAGAACACTACGAGGTACAAAATATGTAAAGATCCCAAGATAATAGCCAGCGGAATCGACTAAAACCTAGATGTTGCTAAATATAGAAAGAACACAAAAACAAGCAAACACACGATTCACTCAAACGATTTCCATTAGAATATTCAGAAAGATACAATTGAAAATGCTTTAGGATTTCAGGTGAAATGTTAGGTGCTACTGCCTTTCCGTACAGAAAATAATCAGTATGTCTAAAAAGGTGTGTAATCAGCCGTCCTCATAAATGTAACATAGTATTTTCTTATATAGGCACCTGACATTTCTTCTAGAAATCCTAATCATTGTAAAATATTCTCAAAATTAACACAAGTGTCATAACAGGTCTTCGAGTAAACTTTCATCTCTGTCGAGTAGACCTTGTAATCCTCGAGTGTGCTCGGAGTGTTTTTTCAAGCAAACTTTTACTTAGAATATTTTAGAATATTTTCCTAAGTAAAAATATTCTTCAAGCAGGCTTCAATCTTCATGATATATCCCAACTTTGCTCGGAAATATCCCACGAGCAAACTAGTTCTTCATGATCTCTTCAATCTTTGTCCTTAGACTTATTCTAACAAACCTAGTATACTTGGGTATTGTATCTTGCTCGTGATTGAACTTTGCTTGTAGAAGTCCTTGTAATTAATCCTTTAACTTCTCACAAGTAAGCTTGAGATCTTCTTATTGTATCTTTTCTCGACCCATCAAATTACTTGTTAACTTGGCTTAAGCGAGGATATGCCAAGAGTATGATCTAACACAAACTTTGCTCTACTGAAGAACAAATTTGCTTGATGAAATGTAGCTTGCTCGAAGTTTGACACTTAGAAGCATTCTAGAAGATAAGCTTACTCGAATAAGATACCTTTCTTGAATAAATAAGAACCTTACTCGAAGTGCCTGGTTTGCTTAGTTCCATATATAGCATGTTTCTGAGGATGTTGAAAAGATTCCAATCTTTCTTGATGTGATTGTGTGAAAAGTTGTGTTTTTCAAGAACATTTTGTGGATTCGAGTATACTAGTGTGTTTCATTGAAGATTTAACCCTTTCGAGTAAACTTGATTAAGTTTTTGCTATGTTAGGTCTTTTGATTAGACTTGACTGATTTAGCTGAAAATACAAGTGTGTTCGTCTACACTTTATGCTTTCAGTTTTCTATGCTGAATTGATAATTTAAGTGTTTTCAAGCATACTTGTTGGGTCATAAATTGGTTAGACTGACACATATCAAAAGACCATGACATGATCTAGATAGAGAAATAATCTAGAAGAGTTAAAGTATTATACAAGATGGAAATTTATGGCTTGGAGCATGTAATACCGAAATCCCTATTGTTTTCGGTTGGGAAGGGCTAGCAATACAGAAATCATGTTGATTTCTGTTTGGGCTTAGTTGGCCTTAGTCATTGGGCCTCTTGTAAATGCTAACTATATACAACATGTTTTATTTGATAATTAGGTTAGCAGTACTTGATATCTCTCACATACTTTCATAGCCACCATATTCTAGAGAGCAATACCGATTTGGGTAATCTTATGTACCAGACGATATATTAATATAATCGTGTGCATTTGGAGTATAATTGTGTTTATCATATTTATATTGTTATTATGTTCTTGATCTTGAATCACCAAGGTGTTAGGATTCCGCACTAACATCGTGTTTGGGTTGATATCATTCTATAGTGATCCAGATTTGGGACTTACAATACTTGATGCATTTGGATATTTTCGAGTAAACTTGATATTCTACGAGTAAACTTTCTCTTTCGAGTATACTTGTCATTTCTTTGGACAAAGTTAACTCTTTGCTTGATTATTGTTATCTGTTTTATCTTTGAGTAAACCCTAGGATTAGTAATATTTGAGTAAAGATTGACATTTAGAAATAATCCTAAGTTACTTTATTGAGAACTTCATTGATCTCGAGTAAAGTAGTATACTTGAATACTTATACTTGGTTGTGATACTTATGATTAGCTTCTCAAGTAATCTTGTATTTTCGAGTACACTCCTTTCATTATTTTCGCTTAGTTTATTTATAAAACCATTAATTAGATCGAGTACACTTTTTCTCGACTATACTTGATAACGAGCAATCTTAGGTTCAATAACTTGCTCGAGCAAACTTTGAGTTTGAAATTTGAAAAGGTTTTTGTTAGGACCGTTAATCTCATAACCCAAATAACCAATTGACAAGAACGATTATGAAATGATAATATGTTAAAAACCCTTGATAATAGCTGGTAGAATCGGCTAGAATCAGGTTGTTGCTTAGAATAATAAGAACACTAAAATGACAATCACATATAAATTAATCAAATATTTCCATTAGAATATTCCGAGAACTACAATTGGAAATGCTTTAGGGTTTCAGGTGGAATGTCAAGTGCGGCTGCCTTTCCATATAGAATAATCTGTATGTCTAGAAAAGTGTGTAATAAGCTGTCCTAAAACATGTAACATAATATTCTGTTTTATAGGCACCTGACATTCCTTCTAGAAACCCTAATCATTGTATAAACATATTCAGACATATTCAAAATAGTTACAAGTGTCAATTGGGTATTCGAGTAAACTTTCATCTCTATCGAGTAGGCATTGTAACTTTCATCTTCAAGCAAGCTTCAATCTTCATGATATAACCCAGCTTTGCTCGGAAATAGCCCACGAGCAAAGTTCTTCATGATCTCTTCAATCTTTGTCCTAAGACTTATTCCAGCAAACAAATTATACTCGGTTACTGTAGCTTTCTTGAGATTGAACTTTAATCGTAGAAGTCCTTGTAATAATTCCTTTTAACTTCTAACAAGTATGCTTGAGATCTTCTTATTGTATCTTTGCTCGACCCACCAAATTACTTGTTAAGTTGGCTTAAGCTAGGATAAGTCAAGAGTATGCTCTAACACAAACTTTACTCGACTGAAGAACAACCTTGCTTGAGGAAGTGTAGCTTGCTCGAAGCTTTACACTTAGAAGAATTTTAGAAGATAACCTTACTCGAATAATATACCTTTCTTGAATAAGTAAAAACCTTACTCGAAGTGCCTGGTTTGCTCGAGTTCCATACTTAGCGTAAGAGGAGGTTGAGAAGATTCCAATCTTCCTTGATCAATTCTTTAGGCCCAACAATCCCCCCTAGATTGGACCATACTCAGATGCACCAAAACACATCCGGATTACATACACTTGTTTCAAAATACACATCAAATCCTTCAAAGCAATAAATTACATTATTGGAAAGAAATTGATTACATATTTTAATTCTGCCTCATTGGCATTACATATCAAATGAAAAATACATAAAAACATAGTCAAAATTACAAGTAAATCCAATGATAGTCTTTATAGCTTGGTTACCTATAGCTTTGGCCTCTAGATCTTCTTTCTTCCATTATCTTCTCCATCCTTACTACAACTGCTCTTTACTGGAACATGGAGATCTCCACTTGGAATGGATGATCCTCTGGTAGGACCCATTGCTTTACGTCATTCAAATCATCAACATGCAGAAATTGCAGCTCAGAGTCACGTTCAATAATGACTGATGCTAGACCTTTAGAGTTTCTTAGGATCATAGTGTCAGTGTTCTAATCATAGCTGATCCTTGAGAAATTTCCATTCCTTTACACCTCTGAGTTTGGTCTATGCATTGTTCTCTTCATGTTGATGCATTCTTTCATAGTGGCATAAGGATTTCCAAACTTCTTTGTTTAATTAAAAGAAAAGTTGGATAATCTTATCTCACTAAGTCTCTTCTGCCTCTTCTTCTTCTTCTCAGCTTCAGAATATTCTAACTTTCTCTACTTGTTTAACAAAGGGAATCCAACTCTTGATTTATCTTTCAAATACTTTGATAAATCATGTCTTTGTTTACTAGCAAAACTGTTTCTCTGTTGATAGTCATATAAGTGCAAGTTTGCCATTTCAGCTAGCTGTTCTATGTTGAACTCTCTAAAATCATATCTGAAAATGATTGTCTTCAATGCACCACTGCTCATAATCACCTTCAAGATGTTCGATATAGAATCATTGTATAATTCTTTTGGTAAGTCCACATTGGTAGCTGGACATTGTTCTCTTTGATGTATAGACCTTGTTGTTGGAATAGGCACCCTAGAAAAGATTTTTGAACAAACATATTTATATGCCATTTTCTACACATTCACAAAAAAACACATTCAAAATAAAGATTAGTCATTTGAAAAGATTTTTGAACATGAATGTAACAATAATTGAAGAAGAAAAGTAGAAAAAGATATTTGATGTGTTCTAAAACACACTTGTTTTTCGCACCTTTTGTCATTATTTTAATTGCTTAATTATCTAATAAATAATTATTTTAACTTGTTTTGACATGATCTTACAAAGTTATATATCTTATTTAGGTTGCGGGTTTTAAAGAGAAAAGAACCGGGTTTATGGAAGATGAAAAGGGCCTTTATGATCAATTTTTGAAGACAAAACTCAAAGCCTGACCCAAGCCCACTTGTGGAAAGCCTTTCATGCATAATATAAAATAAACAACAAAAGAGAAAAAAACCCTAAGCACCTCAAAAGTCCCGATCAGCAATTTGTGTAAAAAGGAAGAAAATATTACATTTCTTTTGTGGGTTGGTTATATATTGTGGCTAGGGGAAGAAACAAAAGAAAAAAAATAAAACCTAAGCATTCCCTTAGAATCCCGATCGCAAGCAGCAATAAAGAAAGAAAAAAAGCTAAATCAAGTCCCATTTATATTGTTCGATCGGCAGGAGCTAGGGAAAGAAGAAAAGAAGTTTTGGCCAAGGTTTACTAATGTTTACAAATGTGTTAAGCTTCCAAGGACAACCAATATCATCATACTATATCCACGTACACTTTGGTTTGTTAAAGGTTCATATTTACTTTGTTTTTGATCAAAGAATTGGTTTATTTTGCAATTGAAATACGTATTAAGTTGTGTTTAATTATACTTGATTGTGGATTGAATTTTCTTATGATTTGGATGAGTAACATGATTGTTTTCTTGAGTATTTGCTGCTGTCCAAAACACATGAGTGGCTAATCTTGTTAGTTCTACATAGGTTTGATGATAATTGTTCGGTTTTGATGAGTTTATGGATTGTTTGTTCAAAAGACTTGAATTACTATTTTAAAGTTTGGTTTAATATTGAATTAGGTTGTGTTTAGTGGCTGAGATTTTAATTATTATAACTTAATTACCTCATGCTTCGATTGGTCGAATTTGTTTTGATTGATTGTTGCTAGTTTGATTCTTTACTTGGTGTTTAGAAATTGTATGCGCTAGATATCACGTTAGGGTTTTGTTGAGTGTGTTTTGGTATAATTCAGCGGGTATACACATTCTTAGAGACCGAGAGGTAATAACAAGTAAAGTCGTCGCCTTTGCTTGTTAGGATTAGGATTGCATGAAAGGAGGTTCGGTTCTTGTCGGGTTTGGGTTTGTGAGCGGTTAGTTGATCTAGTTTGTGTTAAGCTAAACTGTTCCTCTATCCTTGGTTGTGTAGTATTCATTTCCATTAGGGTCGAGTGTCGGTGAGTCCGAGAGGAGAGTCGAAATTAGAACACCTTAGTAATCGTTTTGCGGTTTGTTTTTAAAATCAATTAAGTGTAAGTTAGGGTTTGTTTGTGAGACTGAGAGGTGATCTAGCTAGCGTGAGCGAACCTTAGTTGTGTCATCTTAAGATACCGGTGTCGTGAAATCATTCAATCCATTTGCTTGTTATATCATCAATTTGATTCTTGCCTAGGTAGACGTTTTCTCCATTGTCAGTCACAGTCGTTAAGTTTCGTTAAGTGTTTCACTTCGTCCAGTTAAATAAGTTAAGTTAATTAATTAAGTCAAAGTAATTTAGGTCAAGTAGTTTTAATTATTAAAAATCAATTTAAAAATATTATTCTTAGGAAGGTCTTGTCTAGGGTTTAGTATTCATAGGCGTTTTCACGTGTCCTTGTGTTCGATACTCGGATTTCTTAGGTCTATGCTACTTGCGAGCGGTACACTTGTCGGTTATGTGTGGTTCTATTAGTAATTTTCGTTTTAATAGTAAATCTTATTTGTGAGTCCCATAGAAAGACATATCCTTTTGACACACAGCAAGTTTTTGGTGCCGTTGCCGGGGACACGGTTTGAGGCGTATTGAGAACGACTCGAGTTAGGACCTACCTTGTTTGCTACTTGTTTTTCTTTTGTTTTGCCTGTTAGTTAAGATACTTTAGCTAATTTTAGTTTCTTTTGTTAATTTGAATAGTTGTATGCGACACACTCGATCTCTTGGACCACCAGAAGCTGAAGGATTTCTCGAACCAGAGAGCGAGTTTCGTGAGAGACGTCATACCGATCTGTCTTCTAGTTCTTCTTCGTCTGTTGGTAATACATCCTCTTCTCCTACTTTTTCTGAATCCGTCGCTAGGGATAGGATTATGGACGATGCACCACAGAGGAGGAAAGTTGCAGACCGGGCCTGTTCGGCCGATGCTGGCGCGAGATCTAGCATTGCTCCACCTGCCATCGTAGTTAACACGAATTGGCGGATTCCATCGAACATTCTGAACACCATCTCACATTCTGCTCAATTTTACGGGTTGCTCCAAAAACCCGCATTCTCATCTCACTCGTATTACATGTACTTGCGACACTTTCCATCTTGCTGGCGTATCCGAAGATTCCATCAAACTCCACGTTTTTCCGTTCTCACTCGTTGATCATGCGAGTATGTGGCTTGAGTCCCTCCCACAGGGTTCCATAATTACTTAGGCTGCCATGCAGACCCAGTTTCTTGAGAAATGCGATCCTCCAACTAAGGCTACTCGTTTGCGTAATCATATTCATTCTTTTCAGATGGATGACACCGAGAATTTCTACGAGCCATGGGAGAGATTCAAAAATCTACTTGCTTTATGTCTGAACCATGTCCTGCAAAAATAGGCAGTTGTTGAGAAGTTCTATAACGGGGTGACGTACGTAACAAAGAGTATGCTTGACACGGCTGCGGGAGGTAATTTGTTGACGACGAAGGATACCGATGAGTGCATTGCTTTGTTTAACAGGTTAGCCATGAGTGGATACTAGCGACCACATGCTAAGAGCACCAAGACCGTCGACTCCATATCACGCGACATGCATTCGGTCAACACGAACACCTCACTCGCGGAACAGGTTGAGGTGTTAGCGAAGATTGTAAAGGACTTGCAGGTGAAGAGAAAGTTGTGCGAGATTCGTAGAAGAGGAAATGATATTGTCAGTGCCTCATAGGTTTCCAGGAGGAGGCGGTAGACTTTGTTATTAATCCGAACCAAAATCAAAATTCTTTCGATTCTTATAATTCGGGGTGGATAGGCAATCAAAATTCCAACTGGAGGAACGAAAAGTATTCTGAGTCCAGCAGCGTCAGAGTCTGAGGGAGAGAGTAGCAGGGAGAACGAGCCCACTTTATAGGAGATGATGGCACAACAGACACAGATGTTGTCACAGCTCATGACACGAGAGGATTCTTGTCACAAAGAGACCCAAGAGAAATTTCGGGAGCACGAATCATTCATGGGAAATCAAAGAGCGTCAATTCAAGGCAGATGGGAGAGACAACGAGTCGATTAAATGAGAGGCAACCGGGTACACTTCCAAGTAATACCGAGCAGAACCTGAAGGGATTCACGAAGGCTATGATGAAGAGGAGTTGTGTAGGGGTACGTAGCGAGCCCGTGATTCAGGAGGCGATTGGAGGAGGAGTCGTTGTGGAGCCTGCGGTCGACGGAGAAGAGTAGGTGGACGAGGAGATTCAGTTGGAGTCTCCACCAGCCAAGGTGCATCAGAGGCGCAACCCAGGAAGTACAACACATACCGAAAACCAGCAGTTACCCAGCACACCTGTGAGAGTCTATAAACCTAGAGTTCCATACCCCGGGTGACTCCGCAAGAATAGAGACAAGGAGCTGAACTCCAAATTCCTTGATTATTTGAAGCAGCTTCACCTTAACATCCCATTCCTTGAGGCACTCACTCAAATGCCGAAATATTAAAAGTTTCTTAAGGATATACTTTCGAATAAGGATAAGATAGATGAGGTCTCTTCCATCCCATTGAGTTCTAGTTGCTCTGCAGTCTTGTAGAGAAAGTTACCCGAGAATATGTCCGATCCTGGGAGTTTAATGATTCCCTGCATCTTGAGTGATGATACGGTGGTTTATACGCTGGCGGATCTTGGTGCCAATATTAATCTCATATCGTATATTGTGTATCGCAAGTTGGGTTTAGGCGAGCCGAGGCCTACCAGGATGAGTATCCAGCTTGCTGATCATTCTGTAAAATACCCCCGAGGGGTGGTCGAGAACATGCTCGTTCGTGTCGACAAGTTCATCTTCCCGGTGGACATTGTCATCTTGGACATGAACAATGATAATAGTGTCCGACTTATCTTAGGCGACCATTCCTTGCCACTACACAGGCGTTGATCGACGTCTGCGAGGGTAAGTTGATTTTGAGATTTGGGGATGAGAACGTCATCTTTGATGTTTGATAGTCACTAAAACACCCCAAGTCTGCTGATGACTCCTTATACTTCATCGATACCATCATGGAATATGTTGGGGAGATTTTCAGCGATATCTATTGAGGATCGGCCTCCGACACCCGGATTCTCGATAGGGAGATTCCGGAGATTGAGATGGTTGCCATGACCGATCAGTCCTTGGATGACGACACCGAGTCACATGACCCTGAATCTGGCATGTCTGCTGGGATCGTACGAGACGATCCGATGGACCGATCTTCCATAGAGAGTCCTCCTTTTTCCTTAGAGCTTATGGATTTGCCTGCCCATTTGGAGTATGCGTTTTTAGATGAAGAGAGGAAATTGCCGGTTATCATTACATCTGCTTTGACGGAGGTCGAAAAGAGGAAGTTGCTAAGGGTTCTACGAGAGCACAAGGAGGCGATTGCATGGAAGATTATCGACATTAAGGGTATCAACCCTTCGTTTTGCAATCATAAAATCCTCATGGAGGATAATTTCAAAACTTTCGTTAAGCCGCAAATGCGGCTTAATCCGAAGATGCAGGAGGTTGTGACGAAGGAGATCATTAAACTCCTTGATGCGGGGATCATTTTCCTCATTTATGATGGTGCTTGGGAGAGTCCAGTTCAAGTGGTTCCTAAAAAGGGTGGCATGACTTTCGTCACCAATGAGAGGAACGAGCTCATTCCCACTAGGACTGTGACTGGATGGAGAGTTTGCATCGACTACCGTAGATCGAATGATGCCACCTGGAAAGACCACTTTCCTTTACCCTTCATTGATCAGATGTTGGAGCGCTTGGCAGGTCAGAAGTACTACTGCTTCTTAGATGGTTTCTTCGTGTATTTCCAGGTTCCGATAGCTCCCGATAACCTTGAGAAAACCACATTTACCTGTCCTTACGAAAGGTTTGCCTATAGACGTATGCCGTTTGGATTATGTAACGCTCCAGCCACATTTCAGAGATGTATGGTGGCTATTTTCCATGACATGATCGAGGACTCCACGGAGGTGTTCAAGGACGTTTTTTCTGTATTTGGGAGTTCCTTTGATCATTGCCTTTCTAATCTGGAGAGGATGATGGCCTACTGCGTTGACACCAACCTATTCCTTAACTGGGAGAAGTGTCATTTCATGGTGCACGAGGGCATCTTTTTGGGGCATCGGATTTCGAGTGTGGGGATAGAGGTTGACCGAGCGAAGGTCGAGACCATTTCTAATCTTCCCCCAACCATTTCTGTGAGATCCATCCGGAGTTTCCTAGGTCATGATGGTTTCTACCGCTGCTTCATCAAAGATTTTTCTAAGATCGCGAGACACATGACCAAACTTCCGGAGAAGGATGCTCCATTCCTATTTTCTGAGTAGTGTATCGAGGTGTTTGATCTTTTGAAAGACAAACTCGTTAATGCCCTGATCATGATTGCACCCGACTGGTCGTTACCATTTGAGTTGATGCGTGAAGCGAGCGACTTCGTAGTTGCAGCAGTTCTTTGACAAAGGAAGGATGAACACTTCCATCCAACTTACTACGCTATCCGGACCTTAAATGGTGCACATGAGAGTTATACCACCACTGAGAAAGAGAATTAGCTGTGGTGTTTGCAATCGATAAATTCAGGTCCTATCTAGTTTTGTCCAAGACGATTGTGTACACGGACCATGCTGCTATTCAATATCTCTTTTGCAAGCAGAATGCTAAGCCTCGTCTTATCCGATGGATCCTGTTGCTTCAATATTTTGATATTGATATCCGTGATAAAAGGGGCCGAGAATGTGGTGGCCGATCATCTTTTGCGTCTAGAGGGAGCGAAATTAGGAGATTCGGGGGTCAGGATCGATAACCGTTTTTCGACAGAGAGCTTAATGTATGTCACAACACATGAAGAGGGTTTTCCATGGTTCACTGACTTTGCAAACTATCTTGCGGACGGGTACCTCCCGAAGATGCCTTACCAGCAAAAGAAGAAATTCTTTGCTGACGTTATGTTCTACCTATGGGATGACCCGTATCTTTTCCGTATCGGTGCCAATCAGCTGATTAGGAGTGTGTAGATGCTAAGGAGGGACGGAAGATTTTGAGCCATTGTCATGTAGGACCGACAAGAGGTCACCACGGTGCGAGTTCGACCGCGAAGAAGGTGCTTGATTATGGTTTTTATTGGCCTTAAAATTTAAAGGACGCGCATGCGTTTGTGAGAAGTTGTGATCGTTGCCAGCGTGTCAGCAACATCTTGTCACGAAATGAAATGCCCCAAAATGCAATTCAGGATTGTGAGGTTTTCGATGTGTGGGGAATTGATTTCATGGGACCGTTTCCATCTCGCGTGGGAACAAAAACATACTCGTGGCCGTTGATTATGTACCAAAGTGGGTTGAGGCCAAGGTTTTAACCAACAAATGATGCCCGAGTTGCAGTCCGTATTCCTAAGAGTCTTTTTGCTCATTTTGGTGTCTTGAATTCCTTAATAAGTGATCGAGGTACTCACTTCTGCAATGCGCATGTGGAGAAGGCGTTTCAGCGCTATGGTGTCACCCATCGGCTTCCGACCGCCTACTACCCACAGACTAGTGGGCATGTGGAAGTGATTAATTGGGGAATCAAACTTATTCTTGAGAAAACAGTTGGTTTGAATGATCGGGATTGGTCCGACAAATTGGAAGATGCTTTGTGGGCCTTCCGTACAGCCTACAAAACTCCTACCAGTTCCACACCGTTTCAAATGATTTATGGGAAGGCCTGTCGTCTTCCTGTTGAGTTGGAGCACCGTGCTTCATGGGCCCTTTAAAAGATTAATCTTGATATATCTGCCGCGGAAGGCACTCGTTTCCACCAGCTGCATGAGTTAGAGGAGCTGCGGGATAACGCATAGACACAGTCGTGATTTGAGATGTATCGGTAGGCCCAACTAGCTTTGATAGTCCTCTTTAGCATATTTAATATACCTAATACTTTGGGAAACGGTGAAACCGAATTTCGATGCTTAGTGAGGATTACCATAATCTAATAACTTTGAGATGGTAAGACTTATATGCACTCAAACCAGCACACCACCACAATGTCCATCTTTTTACGAGCATAAAAAAATAGTTATATTTACTTAGGTGAAAAACAAATCTTGCAAAAGCACGATAAAAAGAAAAGAAAGTACAAATAAAAGATGCAAAAAAGCATCCAAAAATAGTAAAAGAGGCCAAAGATTCACATACTAGACGGGGCTGAGAGTTTACGCGTTGCTAAGGGGATAGTGACTCTGAGGTTATCGCTATTGGGGATCGAGGTTCTTATTCTATAAATATAAAATTATGGATTTATGGGAAAAAGTCCAATAATATTTTGGAATAGCTCGTACGGCCTCCACATGACCATTCATCCATCAAATTTTACCTAGTGCATCTACTTAGTACCATCAACGAGTCCTTGGCTTACGATGATTTGTCGAACCAGTCTGTTTTGACTCTAGTTTTTCTAGCTCTCTTTGTCTGAGATGGGGTAGGTGTAGCCATGATTCATGAACATAAAACGCTTAATTCAATTGGGGGCTTGATTGGTTAGTGGCTGGGTTGAAAGTGGAAAAATATACCGACAATCGCGGCCAATATGTCGAGCTGTTTCTATAGCTTTAATAATATTAAATAATCCGGGAGTTTGTTCTTTTCACTTGGCTATGATCCTGTGTAGATTTCTTTTTCAGGGACGAAAAAGTATTACGTGTGGGGATGTTTGATGTGTTATAAAACACACTTGTTTTCCGCACCTTTTATCATCATTTTTGTTTTGAATAAAAATCAGCTAAGGATAATGTATCCAAATCTGTCAATGTGAGGTCTAGTGCCATGATAACAATAACAATTATATGAACGAAAATGGAATGAACATAGTCATTTGTTGCGAGAAAAAACCTTTTGACCTTGTTCAGATCAAAAGAAAAAAACCCCGGGTGATGACAACTCGTCGATCACCACTTCATTAATATCAAAATAGGTTACAAATGGGTTGGAGATCGTGATCGATATTACAATGTAAGCTAGTGTATAGAGAGAATTATTGAATCTACTCTAGTGTGTGTGAGAGTACAAGTGAGTTCCTAATCGATCCTATCTCGATAATTATAAAGTAGATACATTCAACAAAAAGTCATAACTATCCGCCACTATTCCACTATTCCTCCATCGTTCATTGACCACATGCTGGTAGTTTGTAGTAGCGAAAATTAAGGTAGACCAAGTCACAAAGCCGTTACTCCTGTTGAATAATAACCTACACATGTAAAACAATTGTTAATAATACCAATCTGTGAGGATCCTCAATCCTTGACACGGCTCTGGAAGTCTTCAGGAGGATAACTGATCCAGACACATCTTTAAGGATAACATATCCTTAGCAGGAAAAATATCAGTCCTAACAATTACCCCAAATGACGGGTGATAGTGGAACACAGCTGTCATTTTGAAATTCAAACTTTCTGCGAAAACTGGATGATGGGACGGTTTGCCATAAATATTTATCATTTAGTCCTTGTGATAATCATAACCGCCTATATATGGCGTCTTATATTTTCTTTTATAATCACATATTCAAGCGACTCAACAAGTATCCTTCTTCCCTTTATTCTTTTTCTTTAATTATAATGTCTATTACTTCGTCTTCTCTACACCCCTCTAATCCTTCCGAACACTCCTCCGATGACTCTGACCTGTCGGAGATGGAGCCACAAGGCCTCATAGCAAACCCTTCCATTGAGATCTGCAAACTCACGGACCCAGAAGTCGATGAGTTTAGCCCTTTGTTTCCACCAGAAACCCTTTTTCGACCATATGAATCTTGCATCTGTTGTGACGTGTTTTCCAAAACATGGGTGTGTTTTCCTGCTTGCCCCTTTCTTATCGGTTACAGTTACCCTTTTCCTTCCTTTACACAAAGATTCTTCGATCCCACGGGCATATCCTACATTCAGGCTATGCCAATGCTTTGGCGAGTGTTAGGAACTATCGAACGGATTATAGAAGATGAAAAGATTGACTTTGGACTTCCCGAATTATCCTATCTGTACACCCTTACTACCCACGGTCCAGCCTGATTCCTTTTTAAATCCAAGCCTCGAAAACCTCATCCTCTGCTAAAGGTTACTCTGAATTACTACTTTTGGAGAAATTAATTTTTCTTCGTGAGACGAGACTCCATTCCTAGTGGGACTGATCTCCCTTCAACGTGGGTTAGAAAGGGTAGGATCCTGGATCCTTAGAAATGATAGGATCCTTGAAGATTAATCTAAATTTTTTTTTTTTTTTTTGCAGGTGAGAACTTTGCTTCATTGGCTAAGTTACCTGGTACAGAAGAGAAAACAAAGCGGTTCCTTGCACCGGATACCGAGGTTAGGACATTTCAAGCCCGATTCGTCGAAACCTTTTGTGATATTTCTTCAGCAACCGATATGTCAAGTAAGTTTTTACATAATAATCTTAAAAGTAAATAAAATTAGAGGAAATACTTATCTGAGTACTTATCCTTTGTAGGTGCCAAGAAGTCTCAGAAGTCCGTTAGCAAGTTCTCATTGGAAGATATCGACAGCATGATCACTCCCCAAGATATCAAGAAAGAAGCACTGAAGGCAGCGACTAGTTCTGAACCCAAGACCGCAACTATCAGAGCCAAGTCTGCTGCATCCAAGAGAAAAAGGTCCTCTGATCCCGAAACCCACTATGACACGGTCCTTAATGTAAGTATCCTGTATCCTGCTGTAACAAATTTAAGGATATAGTATCCCTTTAATTTTTACTTCTTGTTGGTATAGGCTATGAATGCTTTCAAAGAGAATTATGAAAATATCATGGGTCAGATGAGCGACAAATTGTCTGGGTTAGGGAATGCAGTGGTTAATAAGGACAAGGCATTAGCCCAGCTCAAGAAACAGCTCGAGGATCAGGTATCCACGACAAATGCCCAGCGTCAAGAGGAGGTCAAGCAGGCGACGGAGGAGGCCAAGATGTGGGCGGCCAGGTCAGTGCTGCAAGCGAGGATCAAGATGGCAACGGAGGCCGGTGATCCCTCCTTTGATAAGGCAACCTGGAACGTGCAGAAGTGGAAGACTATCTTAGCGGCTCTTGGTGGTGAGGAAGATGTGGAGATGTTTGAGAACAATGATGCTAGTCCGAGTGGGGTTAAGGAGGTGGCTGAAGCCGGTGAAGGAGAAGGTGCAGCAGAGGGTGAAGACACAGCATAGGTGGGCGATGAAGGATAAAGAAGACAAGGCCCGAGCCCACTTTTTGTTTTCTATGTTGATGTTTTTTGATGAACAATGGTTGTGGTCTGTAATAAACAATAGTAAGTAGGGTTTAAGGATCAGTGATCCCCAAGACAATTTTCAGGGGTACTGAAGGTGGAAGGATCCTCTGTTTGTGGGGATGAAACCCTTAGTGCCTTTGACTTTATTTTCGTGCATCTTAAGAACAATTAGTAACTTCTACTTAACCCCGGTGGATGGTCCATCTTTAGCATGGTGAAATCCGGGTTAAGGATTTTGGATAAGTCCACGTGACTTATATTATTGATAATCTTAATCTTTTGGCTATTCACTTTGTTACTTGTTATTTTGAAAATCTATTTGATATAACCCTAGTCTCATTAAGAATTTTAAGGAATAATTTTGAGTAAAATTTTTTTTGATAGAATATCCTTAAGAAAAAGTGATTATAGAAATTTCTGGATATAATATCCTTAGAAAAATAATTAAAATTTTTAGGATAGAATATCCTAATAGAAATAATTCAAAGACTGTTAAGTCTTTAAACCAAAAGATATATAAGGATTCTAGCCAAACCAATATAAATTTAAAAGTAGAAATCATACCACAAGGTCTAAGTAGACCTAAGTTACCGTAACTATTCAACCTTTGGCGAATCTTGTAGAAGAAATTTAAGGATTTAAAATCCATAAGTTCTGATCTTTGTAATGAACTTAGAAAATCTGCTGCAAACAACTCATAATGTCTAGTGGGATTAAACCTGTTAAGCTGGGAACAAGCCCATAAAATAAACTGGGGATGAGACCATGAAACTGGGGACAAGCCCGTGCAACTGGGGACAAGCCCAAAACTAGGAACAAGCCCAAAACTGGGGACAAGCCCAAATACGGATGTTAACTGGGGACTCGCCCAAATCGGGATTTAGCCCAAACTTAAGATAACGTGAAAACGTTATAAACCGGTGGAATGGTACGTCTACCATAAATCGTAGAATCCTCTATATAGCTGAAGACAACGAAATTGTCAGCCACTAAATGTGTATTGGTCCCGCTGCCCCGGACTATATGTTGGATAGCGTGCGCTCCAGGCGAGAGTGTAGAAACTATAATTTATAAGAAAGGTGAAAACCTTTAAACCTTAGGGGATATGACCATCGACGGTCATATCCAATCGTGGGCTAGGCCAAGGAAATTAGTAAAGTACCTTAAATATAAAGGAGATGTGGCCAACCTCTTGACTATTACACATCCTATTAATATCCTGCATTGTTACCTAAAACTTGGAAGATACAAAATGTTAAGAATATGTTATCCTTAAATAAGTAATAAGAAATTTAAAAGGATAAGTGATTAGATAGATATTACCGATTTTAGGATCCTTGATCCTTCAAGGATACTTGATCTTCAAAGGATACTTGATCCTTATTAGAAAAAGTATTTATTGAGGTGGGTAGCATTCCATGCTCTTGGTAACCTGTTTCCATCCATATGGAGCAAATGATATGCCCCCTTTCCTGCCTTCGACTCGATCAGATAAGGACCTTCCCATTTGGGTGCTAACTTCCCATCAGCCTGATTGGTTGTGTTTTGGAAGACTTTTCTCAAAACTAAATCTCCTTCTTGAAATCTTCTGATCCTGATATTCTTGTTGTATTCCCCAGCTACCCTTTGTTGATATGCTGCCATTCTGATCTTGGCTAGGTCTCTGAGTTCTTCAACAGTATCAAAGTCTTCAAGGAGGATTTCTTTATTGACCTCAGGATCACGGATGCTTGTTCTGGTTGTAGGAACCACCATTTCTGTATGGATAACTGCTTCTGATCCAAACACCAATGAGAAGGGTGTCTGACCCGTTGCATTCTTGGGTGTTGCCCTGTCGGCCCAAAGAACATATGGCAGTTCTTAAGCCCATTTACCCTTCTTGGTTCCTAACTTCTTCTTTAAATTGTTGATGATGATTTTGTTGCTAGATTCTACTTGACCATTAGCTTGACGGTGCACTGGAGTAGAGGTAATCATCTTGATGCCCCAGCTGTCACAAAAGTTAGTGGTTCTTTTCCCGATAAACTGGGAACCATTGTCGCAAATAATTTCTGAAGGGATACCAAATCTAGTAATAATATTTCTTTTAATGAAAGATATCACCTCTTTTTCGCGAACTTGAACAAAAGCTTCTGCCTCTATCCATTTTGAAAATTAATCAGTCATTGCAAGCATGAATACTTTTCCTTCTGGTGCCTTAGGAAGTTTACCCACGATATCCATGCCCTAGTTCATGAAAGGCTATTATGAGGATATATGATACATAGGTTCTGCTGGTTGATGAAGGGTGTTTGCATGCCTTTGACAAGCATCACACTTCTTTGAATACTTCATGGCGTCTCTCTTCATTGTTGGCCAGAAATATCATGTTCTCAGAATTCTAGAGAACAAAGCTCTACCTCCCGTGTGATTACCACAATCACCTTGGTGAAAGTCTTTGAGCACCTCTTGGATTTCAGGATCCTCGATGCACCTCAAGTATGGGCCTGCAAAAGATTCTCTGTATATCATATCATCTAACAACATGAATTTTGATACCTTGAGTTTGAAAGATTTGGGATTCTCCGTGGCTGGAATCTCTCCATTTTGAATGTACTTCTTGATTGGGAGGATCCAGGATCCTTGGGTATCTGAGAATAATGGATCCCAAAGTACAATCTGTTTGTTAGTTGTTATTTCCCCAACTTCTTGTTCTCCTATTGCTGGCGAGAGTATATGGATGATTGGGATCTTCGTATCTTCTGGAATTTTCAAGGATGAGGCTAAATTTGCTAAGGCATCTACCCCAGCATTTTCTTCCATTGGTACCTGTACTATACTAAACAATTCGAAGGATTTTGCTAATTCCTTCACAATTTCTAAATATTTGATCATATTCTCACCTTTTACGGTATAAGAGCCGTTAAAGTGGTTTAGTTATAAGTAAAGAATCCATATAAACTTGAAGATACTTGATTGTAACACCCCGTAACCGCAGCGGAAACGTAAACGGGATGCAACAGACACCTCTGATATCAACCACATTGTTTATAAAGAAAACTGAATGCATTAATATACTTCAAAATTACATTATCTCGTATTTCATTACCGTCTAGGTGATACACACATCATACAATACGATACACAATTCTATTTGTTATAATGTATCCTAACATCCTGCACGCAAATCTTACACACATCAAGCACTTAGCACGTAAGCAATCACTTCATCTTAATTGTACCTGAAAAGCATGTGAGAAAACGGGTCAACTACGAATAGTTGGTGAGTTTCACAATTTGAGTAAACCTTGATAAATCAATATCAAAATATAATATTATCTGGGGACACTGTTAACCCAGTACTGTATCCATTCCGGGGGCAACGTTAACCCAGAAACTCGATGTAATTATGCTGAGCCCACAAGCGAAACCTCTGTCTGGGGACACTGTTAACCCAGTACAGTAATCATTCCGGGGACAACGTTAACCCAGAAACACTTCCAAAGACATCTGGGGACACAGTTAACCCAGTAACACTTCCAAAGACATCTGGGGACACAGTTAACCCAGTACCGTACCCGTTCGTACGATTCCCGTACAATCAAATATTTATAAATACACGCAAATCCATGCGTTCAGTATGTATTTAAACATTTCAATAGTAACATGCTTCCGCCCCGGGAAAATATTTGAAAACAATTCAGAAAAAGGGGCTCGTGAAACTCACCTTAGCACATGCAAGCAGGTAACAACAATCATTATCAGTTAACACGTCCAATCTGTAATATGATCCCTACGATCGTTACTATACACTCATTATTAATATAACTTTAACCAAGTTAACCAGTACATCTGGGGACACTGTTAACCCAGTACTGTACCCGAAATACTTCTCCGGACTCAGATTGTGATATCGTTTAGAGTTCCATGGTCACAATTACTATTAGTCGTTTTTCTCGTTTTGCGTGCCTAGCACGGTTATCCGTTTTTATGTTTCAAAAATGGGTTTGGTCACACACGACCCGAAAAAAGTTGTTGACTGATAATTTAGTTAGAGTTGTGAAATTTGAGCTCGGTTTAGACGCCCCGATTGGCCGCGGGACCCGTTTCCGTCTTTGGCGTACCGGAAACTGTTAAAATAGGTTAAAATTACTCAAATCATCCGAATTATTTTCGGATGATTCATTTTTACTTGTTTAACTCATTTATATGAAAATAGACCATTTTTAGGGTTTTTATACACCAGTCAGCTCGCTTAAGCGAACTTTACCGGTTCACTCGTTTTAAGCTTTAAAAGTTTGTTTTTGCACAAATAATTATTCGTTTAATCTCGGATCTTGAAATTTTGCACAAAAGACTTTTTGATAGTGGGGAATTTTATAAAAATATTTCCAGAATTAATTTTTATATTTAAAATTTATTTATCTATTTTTAAACACCATTAAACACTAAATATGTCGTAAATCCAAACGATCTTAGAAAAATCCCAAATTTCTCCTGGATGTCCCCTGCCATCCACATAGTCCCCTGTAATTTTTCCAGAACCAAAATATTCTTTTACATGCCATTTTCACTAAAACCGAGCAAGAAAACCCTAGAACTCGTTTAACCGAAAAGCATACTTAGACTTCTCCAACAGACCTAAAATTTTGTGTGTGACTTATAAATGATATAAAAAGCTTATCTGCAATTTTCCAGAATTTTTCATGATATTTAACTATTTTTCACCATTTTTGGCCAAAACCGAGCATTAAATTCACCAAATATTCATCCTTTGTCCAAAAATTACCAAAAATTCACAGAACTCATATTTTCATGTGTTTAACACCTCTGTAAAATTTCATGACCTAACTCTAAAGCATCAACAATCTGTCCAAATCTCCCAAAACCGAACATAAACCGAATATACCTTTCGTTTTCCGCCACTACAAGCTACAAACTCGTCTTTCCGCCTTATCTACCACTAAATACAGAACCTACAACCAACATACTACAATACCAAGCAAGTTACACTCACGATCAAGCCTCTTACACTATAGTTTCGGTTATGATTCAAAAACAAAGATTTAAACCGTAAAAATTCGTTCTTGGTTCGTTTAATGTAACGATTCCGACGAAACCAGGTATACCCTAACCGGTAGACGTTAGTTACGTCATATGTAATGTCGGGTACAAGAGTTACCATGGTAATTATACGAGAATACATGGTTCATTGTATTGATTGTACGTGAATATATAATTCACCGTATTGAATATGCGATCAAACGATCGATAGTTATTGAAACCCGAATGAATCGAGGGTTCAATTATAGACGAGATATATGATATTTAGTGATGTTACGAAGTATTAAAGCTTCGGGATAAGTGGATTAAAGCACAGAAAAAAGGATTTCGATTTAATAGTACGTCGGTACGTTAAACGAAACATTTAATACCAAACCGAGCAAGAGACGATCGATCAAGCCGAAAAAGATGCGTAATAGCTAATAATATGACGTTTTAAGTTAATAAATGTCATGGTTTAAGTTTTTAAATCGGTTTAATATAAATTTCATTTTTAAGACGAAAAAGACCGTTTTAGCCTCGTTTTAAGCCGACTTAAACGTTTAACCGAGAAACGAACTGAACCAGATTATCCAAAACATTATCCGGATTGCGGATATCCAAATGAGTGGCCAAAAATGAACTTGTGGGACCCACCCCATCCACCCCATAAGACCGATCGGACCACACCACCCCCAAACACACTTCATTTTCTTTTTTTCACAACACAATCCATCAAACCTCTAATTCTATCAAGATCTTGAATCAAAAACCGACAATTCTAGCAAGAAAAACCGAGGTAAAATCGTGTTATTTACGTGTTCATATTCGTTTCTTGAGTTTATTTGCAAGAAAATGAGGTTTCAAAGATGAAAACCGATTCTTGCATGATCAAGTGATGTATACGGGTTATACAAGGGATCTTGGTCCAAGAAATGAGTTACACGAATCAAAAACAAAATTTTACGGTTAAATCTTTGTTTTTAGTATCATAACCGTAACCATGAAAGAAATGGCTTGATCGTGAGTGTAACTTGCTTGGTATTGTGGTATGTTGTTTGTAGGCTCTGTATTTAGTGGTAGATAAGGCGGAAAGATGAGTTTGTAGCTTGTAGTGGCGGAAAACGAAAGGTATATTCGGTTATGTTCGGTTTTGGGAAATTTGGACAGATTGTTGATGCTTTAGAGTTAGGTCATTAAATTTTACAGAGGTGTTAAACACATGAAAAGATGAGTTCTGTGAATTTTTGGTAATTTTTGGATAAAGGATGAATATTTGGTGAATTTAATGCTCGGTTTTGGCCAAAAATGGTGAAAAATAGTTAAATATCATGAAAAATTCTGGAAAATTTCAGATAAGCTTTTCAAATCATGTATAAGTCACACACAAAATTTGAGGTCCGTTGGAGAAGTCTAAGTAGGCTTTTCGGTTAAACGAGTTCTGGGGATTTCTAGCTCGGTTTTTGAAAAAGGGCATGTAAAAGAAGATTTTGGTTCTGGAAAAATTACAGGGGACTATGTGGATGGCAGGGGAAATCCAGGAAAAATTTGGGATTTTTCTAAGGTCGTTTGGTATTTACGACATATTTAGTGTTTAAATGATGTTTAAAAATAGATAAATAAATTTTAAATATAAGAATTAATTCTGAACATATTTTTATAAAATTTCCCACTATTAAAAAGTGATTTGTGCAAAATTTCAAGATCTGGGAGTAAGCGGATAATTAATCGTGCTGATTATCAAACTTTTAAAGTTAAAACGCGTAAACTGGTGAAGTTCGCTTAAGCGAGCTGACTGGTGTATAAAAACCTTAAAAATGGACTATTTTCATATAATTGAGTTAAACAAGTAAAAATGAATCATCCGAAAATAAGTCGGATGATTTGGGTATTTTTAACCGATTTTAACGGTTTCCGGTACGCCAAAGACGGAAACGAGTCCCGCGGCCAATCGGGACGTCTAAACCGAGCTATAATTTCACATTTTGAATTAAATTATCAGACAACCACTATTTTCGGGTCGTGTGTGACCAAACTCATTTTTGAAACATAAAACGGATATTCGTGCTAGGCACGCAAAACGAGAAAACGACTAATAGAAATTGTGACCATGGAACTCTAAACGTCATCACAATCTGAGTCCGGAGAAGTATTTCTGGGTTAACATTGCCCCCGGAACAGGTACAGTACTGGGTGAACAGTGTCCCCAGATGTACCGATTGATAAGGTTAAAGATTATATAAACAATAATTGTATAATAACGATCGTAGGGATCATATTACAGATTGGACGTGTTAATTGATAATGATTGTTGTTACCTGCTTGCATGTGCTAAGGTGAGTTTCACGAGCCCCTTTTTACTGAACTGATTTAAATATTTTCCCGGGGCGGAAAGCATGTTTTTATCAAAGTGTTTAAGTACATGCCGATCGCATGGAAATGAATGTATTTATATAATGTTTATTGTACGGGAATCGTACGGTAATGTATTAAGATGGTAATTGTCTGAGTTGCTAATATTGTAAGGCCCGAAACAGTGTTCTGGGTTAACAGTGTCCCCAGAGGTTATTAAATGTATTTCTGGGTTAACAGTGTCCCCAGAGGTTATTAAATGTATTTCTGGGTTAACAGTGTCCCCAGAGGGTATTAAATGTGTTTCTGGGTTAACAGTGTCCCCAGAGGTTATTAAATGTGTTTCTGGGTTAACAGTGTCCCCAGAGGTTATTGGATGTGTTTCTGGGTTAACAGTGTCCCCGGAGTGAGTACAGTACTGGGTTAACAGTGTCCCCAAATAATATTATATTATGATTTGGATTTATCATGGTTTACTAAAATAGTGAAACTCACCAACTATTCGTAGTTGACCCGTTTTCTCACATGCTTTTCAGGTACAACTAAGATAAAGTGATTGATTACGTGCTAAGTGCTTGATGTGTGTAAGGTTTGCGTGCTGGACGTTAGGATACATTATAACAGATAGAATTATGAACCGTATTGTATGATGTGTGTATCACCTAGACGGTAATGAAAGATGAGATAATGTAATTTTGAAGTATATTAATGCATTCGGTTTTCTTTATAAACAATGTGGTTGATATCAGAGGTGTCTGTCGCATCCCGTTTACGTTTCCGCTGCGGTTACGGGGTGTTACAGAACTTGGTATCAGAGCCATTGGTTATAAATGAATTAGGATGTCTTTAAAAGATACCTAAAATATAACCAGTAGCTCAAGTATTATAGGATCTGAATATCAACTAATAATATATTGTGACGGGATCTGGATGAACTTGAATGGACAAGTGAGTTATTATGGTCCGGAACATAATAACAGACTTGTCCGCACGAGGGAATTCAGGGGAAGTCACTGGGGACATTAATAGGTAAAAATGGCAACATATGTGTAAAGTATATGATATTATTTATACGTGCTAATGTGTATATATATGTATGTACATATCTTGTGGGTACATGTATTGAGAAATGGGACCCGGATAAGGAACCGGGGGATGAAATAATAAAAGTACCGAGGATGCTGGAATTCTTAGAGCATCGGTTGATGATAAGTCTGACTTATCGGGTCACAGCTATGATAGCACCAAGTTAGACCTCCCGTGTGACATTAACCAGAAATATCTAGTAACCGTCACTCCCAACCAAAATTGATAAATCTCATACCCTACCAACACCGGTACCGTATATCCTAATAACCCCAGATGTTCACCCGAACCGTCGACCCTCACGTACGGACGGATCCGTACCTGAACCCATTCTTATTTCATTAAAGTAAAGGAGTAAATAAATAAAATAAAATAAAATAATATATTGAAATATATATATATGTATTGCTCACTCACAAACATATGAGACGGACCAACTTCAGATCGAGAATTACCGATTTTAGCAAACCTAGAACGCCTGAGGACATTGACTGAGCGAGTGTAGAGTTTCCCATAATAGTAATTAATAATATTTGAAGGCAACCCATGTTGCGCAATTACCTTGAACCTTGCAACTCCCTATGTTATCCTTACATTCGTTAGATGTCTACACCCATGTATGCTCGAATAGAATGATTACCTATACACAAAGAAGTGTCGGAATCATTATAGCATAGCTGGTTGTTCGTTCGTAGGTGGTATACTGTGTATGCCGGATATACGAATAGACACGGATATTATAACTCCGTGGTACGTAATCGTTTGGTGCTCACAGTGAGCATGTATCGGTTACGCTGACATGCAGACGGATATTGAAATCAAGCATATTAAATATTGATCTTTGTTGAGAAGACCTCTATGTCAGTTAGTGACAAGGGTTATGAAACGTATTTAAAAGTTAACCGACGTCAGGTTAAGTCCGTATGTTATTATATTTGTGGGACATATATTTATACTAGATGCCGGTATGTGTAATATATATGATAATATTTGGTGTTTATGTGTACCTGCTGTTATGATTGAACTGGTAACGAGTTATACGGTGAGATTAGTATTGATTACTGCGTACGGGATGAGTACGGCAGAATGACATAAGAAGAGTAACTCCAATGATGGAGATTGATATGATTCAGTTGATTGCTTAAGCATAGCAGATGATGATACCGAATATAGTATCACAGATCACTGCTAATGTTGATGCAAATGTGAACGCAGAATTATAGATCGGGCAATCACATGATTATGAATATTTCAATTCTTAGTGGTATTACTAAGAGTGATAATGTCCCACCGAATGCTATTATGACTACAAGTATTAGTTATATACTAAACATGAATAGTAGTCGTAATGAATTAGATCCGGTGTGAAGAATATGTTTATCGGTTGTGTTAAAGGGATTATTAATAATTGACTGATGGTAAAGGAAGGAATAGATTAGCGAGTGGATAGAAAAGATCGAAATGGTTAAGGATATTGGTAAGAGTCTAGAACATTGTGTAGTGAAATATGCTACAGATATGTTGGCAAATTATGTTTTATCGTGTTGGAACACGATGGTACAAAATTATAGTTAGAAAAATTATTGCTCAGATAATATGGACAGGATTTAAAATTCTTGTGCTAGAGCACTTTTATTCTAGTAATTGAGTTCAGAGATTTGAAACTGAGCTATGAAAGATAGAAATGTTGTGTGCTGATCACTTAGAACGCGCTAATCGTTTAAAGGAATTGTCATGTCTGGTAACATGGCTAATTACTCCTGAAACTAAGCGAAGTAAGCGCAATATTGGGGACTAACTCCATCGATAAGGAGTATAGTCAATCCTGTAAAATATACAACCTTTGGAAGGGTTGTGTCACAAGCCAGCATTGATATATTTGACTATATGAGAAGTGGACTGGAAGGACGTTAGGTGAGACGTTGAGTGTTACAGAAGAGAAGTGATAAAGGCATAGTGCAAGATAGGCCTTTGAATAAGTAGGTATGTCCTACAACCCAGAATTATACTGAGACTAGTTCTGGTGTGAAACATGAACCGCATGAAGGGTCCTTCCCTAAATGTGGAAAATATGGTTATCAGCAGGAAGAAGAATGTCGAGTGATAGTAGGCCACAGGTGTGGTAAAGATGGATGTAATGCCCTAATTGTAGAACCAATTGAAGCCAGGTGATCCGACAACCCCAACCCATTCGTGTACAACCACTCCGAACCCAACAACTTCAATAACAATCCATCCGAAGAAATCAAATTATGCCAAACAGTTGTACTTGCTATGAATGTGGTAGTACAGAACGTTTCAAGAGAGATTGCCCAAAGTTGAACCAAGGTGTTGTGGAAGATGAACCTCATGACAAGCATCAACCTCTAATCAAGCAAGGAACCGTGCTTTTGTGAGTAATTCAAATAAAGCACGTCATGGTCCAAAAGGGGTATTAAGTACGTTGTAGTTTTAAATCAATAGGCTTCAGTGATATTTTTACGGTCGTCGATAGAAGTTAGCTCCTGTTAACCTCCTATCATTTGGACAGATACCGATTAGTAAAACTATAGAACCCTATACTGTAGAATCGCTAACGATAAACCCCTAATGGTTAACTAAATTGTTCGGAATTGTCCTATTATTCGGAACGATTAACCTTTCCTTATTGACCTGCGACCAGTAAAGTTAAGAAGTTTTGACGTAATAGTTAACATGAATGGCTAACTCAACATGAAGCTGAAATCAAATATGAAAAGAAGATGATTAGAAACTCTCCTTCGGACGATGAAGCGATTAGATACAGAGAAAAGTGTACGGTATTATGTTACCACTCTAATCTCATTTTGAGATGTTATAATATTTACGACAAGAAGACGTGGTGTATTTAACAAACGCGATTGCCACAGATTTAAAAAGAAAACATATAGAAGATGTTTCGGTGATACGTAAATATCCAGAAGTTTTCCCAAAAGAACTTCCTGGGTTACCGCCAACCCGACAGGTCGAATTCAGAATCGCTTTAATACCTCAAGCTGGCCCTGTTGCTAAAGCATCTTACCGACTTGCATCAACTGAAATGCAAGAATTATTGGATAAGGTTTTATACGACCTAGTTAGTCACCATGGGGTGCACCAGTGTTAATTGGGAAATGAAGGACGGAAGTGTCAGGATATGTATTGATTTGGGAGAATTGAATGAAGGGGCGATCAAGAATAGGTATTCACTTCTTCGAAGTAAATGATCCGTTAAACCAACTGCAGAGGGCGATTTGTTTTTAGAAAATTGGTCTTAGATATAGTTATCGCCAAATGAAAAATCCGAGAGGAGGACGTTGCAACAACAGCGTTTCGGACTCACTACGGCCATTTTGAATTCTTAGTTATGCCTTTCGGGTTAACAAATGCGCAGGCAGTATTCATAGAACTCATGAATCGAGTCTGTAAACTTTATTTTGACAAATTTGTCATAGCATTCATTGATAATATTTTGATATATTTGCAACGTAAGGAAGAGCACGATCGACGGTTAAGGAAAATTGTGGAAGTGTTAAAGCAAGATGAGCTATACGCGAAGTTTTCGAAATGTGATTTTGAATAAAGAAGGCATAATCCCTTGGTCATGTTGTAAAGCAACAAGGATTACGCAAAGATCCAAATAAGATAGAAACCGTTAAAATTGTGCCAAGCGCCGATTTTAAGTCTCCCCGATGGAGACGATGGTTTTGTCGCGTATTGTGACGCGTCGCGTAGAGGGTTAGGATGCGTGTTGACGCAGTATAATAAGGTCATAGCCTATACTTCCCGACAGTTAAAAATACACGAGTAAGATTTCACTACTCCCGACTTAGAACTGGGAGCGGTTATCTTCGCACTTAAAATGTGGAGACATTATATCTACGATACGAAGTGCACCATCTTCACCGATCATAAAAGTTTGCAGCACATATTTGATTAGAAGGAACTGAATATGAGGTAACGAAGATGGGTCGAGTTGTTAAGCGATTATGACTGTGACATCCGTTATCACCCTGGCAAGGCTAACGTCGTAGCCGATGCCTTGAGTAAGAAAGATCGGGTTAAGCCATTGCGAGTGCAAGTGCTGGGGATGATAGTCCAGTCGAACCTTCGAACCTGATTCGAGTCGCTCAACGTGAGGCGTTGAAAGAGGAACAATTGGAAAAGAAGGAACCTTACGGCAATGAGGAGAATTTCGAACAGCGCGTGGACCTAAATTCTCTACTTCAAAAATCGGGTTTGGATCCCGACCCTCCATGACCTTCGTGAATTAATCATTGACGAAGTGCATAGATCGAAATAATCCATACATCCGGGATCGGATTTGACTATTGATGATACGGATATCTGAAAGGATTTTTTATTAATGGCCGAGTTTGGAGAAAGATATGGTTACATGTGTTGGTGAATATTGAGTTATGCCAGAGATAAGGCTGCACACCGAAAACCCTAGGGAACGCCACGACGACAGAAAATTCGCCAATGATAGTGGGAATATATTACAATGAATTCTTGCCCAAATTCCTGATGGTGAAATGGTATCTCGTCGTGGAGTACCATTTTCTATGATCTCAGATCAAAATAGTCATCCTACTTCCATTATTGGAAGGCGGGGAAAGAAGCATCGAGAGCTTGAAGCTTTCTATGGGTGAAGTAATTATCACCAATTTGTAAATTGAAATTGGGCGTCACTCAGGCCATAAGATTTGAATTGATTCGAGAAACAACCAATCGGATTTATAATATTTAAGATGAGTTGAAAGCATCGCGAGATTGGCAAAGGATTTATGCCAGCATTCATAGGAAACCATTGTCATTGGAAAGAGGTGACAAGGCATTTTTAAAGGCATCACCTTAGAAAGGTGATATGAGGTTTGCCAAAACCGAAAATAGCTCCTTAATATATTGGGCCTCATGAGATTATCTCCATGATTGGTCACTTAGTTTATTGATTAAAGTATTCCAGGGGCTAAGTACTATACATGATATTTTGCCATGTATACGGATTGAAAAGTGCCTAAGCGACGAGGCAACGAAAGTGCTAGTAATAGAGGTACTCATAGAAGACATGTTTGATATCATAACTAATTCCGTAGAGATAGTAGACGGGAAAACTAAACAGTTTGGACATACCAAGCGTTATTAATTAAGATTAAGTGGAAATTCACAGCGAGGACCAGATTATACTTGGTAACGCGAGGGTGAATTCTGAAGGAAAAACCCCCCACCTTTCTCTCGAAAGGAGATAGCGGGCGTGTAAAATTTCGAGGACGAAATTTCTTAACGGGGGGAGAATGTAACGATTCCGACGAAACCAGGTATACCCTAACCGGTAGACGTTAGTTACGTCATATGTAATGTCGGGTACAAGAGTTACCATGGTAATTATACGAGAATACATGGTTCATTGTATTGATTGTACGTGAATATATAATTCACCGTATTGAATATGCGATCAAACGATCGATAGTTATTGAAACCCGAATGAATCGAGGGTTCAATTATAGACGAGATATATGATATTTAGTGATGTTACGAAGTATTAAAGCTTCGGGATAAGTGGATTAAAGCACAGAAAAAGGATTTCGGTTTAATAGTACGTCGGTACGTTAAACGAAACCTTTAATACCAAACCGAGCAAGAGACGATCGATCAAGCCGAAAAAGATGCGTAATAGCTAATAATATGACGTTTTAAGTTAATAAATGTCATGGTTTAAGTTTTTAAATCGGTTTAATATAAATTTCATTTTTAAGACGAAAAAGACCGTTTTAGCCTCGTTTTAAGTCGACTTAAACGTTTAACCGAGAAACTAACTGAACCAGATTATCCAAAACATTATCCGGATTGCGGATATCCAAATGAGTGGCCAAAAATGAACTTGTGGGACCCACCCCATAAGACCGATCGGACCACACCACCCCCAAACACACTTCATTTTCTTTTTTTCACAACACAATCCATCAAACCTCTAATTCTCTCAAGATCTTGAATCAAAAACCGAAAATTCTAGCAAGAAAAACCGAGGTAAAATCGTGTTATTTACGTGTTCATATTCGTTTCTTGAGTTTATTTGCAAGAAAATGTGGTTTCAAAGATGAAAACCGATTCTTGCATGATCAAGTGATGTATACGGGTTATACAAGGGATCTTGGTCCAAGAAATGAGTTACACGAATCAAAAACAAAATTTTACGGTTAAATCTTTGTTTTTAGTATCATAACCGTAACCATGAAAGAAATGGCTTGATCGTGAGTGTAACTTGCTTGGTATTGTGGTATGTTGTTTGTAGGCTCTGTATTTAGTGGTAGATAAGGCGGAAAGATGAGTTTGTAGCTTGTAGTGGCGGAAAACGAAAAGTATATTCGGTTATGTTCGGTTTTGGGAAATTTGGACAGATTGTTGATGCTTTAGAGTTAGGTCATGATATTTTACAGAGGTGTTAAACACATGAAAAGATGAGTTATGTGAATTTTTGGTAATGTTTGGATAAAGGATGAATATTTGGTGAATTTAATGCTCGGTTTTGGCCAAAAATGGTGAAAAATAGTTAAATATCATGAAAAATTCTGGAAAATTTCAGATAAGCTTTTCATATCATGTATAAGTCACACACAAAATTTTAGGTCCGTTGGAGAAGTCTAAGTAGGCTTTTCGGTTAAACGAGTTCTGGGGATTTCTAGCTCGGTTTTGGAAAAAGGGCATGTAAAAGAAGATTTTGGTTCTGGAAAAATTACAGGGGACTATGTGGATGGCAGGGAACATCCAGGAAAAATTTGGGATTTTTCTAAGGTCGTTTGGTATTTACGACATATTTAGTGTTTAAATGATGTTTAAAAATAGATAAATAAATTTTAAATATAAGAATTAATTCTGGAAATATTTTTATAAAATTCCCCACTATTAAAAAGTGATTTGTGCAAAATTTCAAGATCTGGGAGTAAGCGGATAATTAATCGTGCTGATTATCAAACTTTTAAAGTTAAAACGCGTAAACCGGTGAAGTTCGCTTAAGCGAGCTGACTGGTGTATAAAAACCTTAAAAATGGACTATTTTCATATAATTGAGTTAAACAAGTAAAAATGAATCATCCGAAAATAAGTCGGATGATTTGGGTATTTTTAACCGATTTTAACGGTTTCCGGTACGCCAAAGACGGAAACGAGTCCCGCGGCCAATCGGGACGTCTAAACCGAACTATAATTTCACATTTTGAATTAAATTATCAGACAACCACTATTTTCGGGTCGTGTGTGACCAAACTCATTTTTGAAACATAAAATGGATATTCGTGCTAGGCACGCAAAACGAGAAAACGACTAATAGAAATTGTGACCATGGAACTCTAAACGTCATCACAATCTGAGTCCGGAGAAGTATTTCTGGGTTAACATTGCCCCCGGAACAGGTACAGTACTGGGTGAACAGTGTCCCCAGATGTACCGATTGATAAGGTTAAAGATTATATAAACAATAATTGTATAATAACGATCGTAGGGATCATACTACAGATTGGACGTGTTAATTGATAATGATTGTTGTTACCTGCTTGCATGTGCTAAGGTGAGTTTCACGAGCCCCTTTTTACTGAACTGATTTAAATATTTTCCCGGGGCGGAAAGCATGTTTTTATCAAAGTGTTTAAGTACATGCCGATCGCATGGAAATGAATGTATTTATATAATGTTTATTGTACGGGAATCGTACGGTAATGTATTAAGATGGTAATTGTCTGAGTTGCTAATATTGTAAGGCCCGAAACAGTGTTCTGGGTTAACAGTGTCCCCAGAGGTTATTAAATGTATTTCTGGGTTAACAGTGTCCCCAGAGGTTATTAAATGTATTTCTGGGTTAACAGTGTCCCCAGAGGGTATTAAATGTGTTTCTGGGTTAACAGTGTCCCCAGAGGTTATTAAATGTGTTTCTGGGTTAACAGTGTCCCCAGAGGTTATTGGATGTGTTTCTGGGTTAACAGTGTCCCCGGAGTGAGTACAGTACTGGGTTAACAGTGTCCCCAAATAATATTATATTATGATATGGATTTATCATGGTTTACTAAAATAGTGAAACTCACCAACTATTCGTAGTTGACCCGTTTTCTCACATGCTTTTCAGGTACAACTAAGATAAAGTGATTGATTACGTGCTAAGTGCTTGATGTGTGTAAGGTTTGCGTGCTGGACGTTAGGATACATTATAACAGATAGAATTATGAACCGTATTGTATGATGTGTGTATCACCTAGACGGTAATGAAAGATGAGATAATGTAATTTTGAAGTATATTAATGCATTCGGTTTTCTTTATAAACAATGTGGTTGATATCAGAGGTGTCTGTCGCATCCCGTTTACGTTTCCGCTGCGGTTACGGGGTGTTACATTTAACTCCTTTCTTGGACCAAGATCCCTTGTATAACCCGTATACATCACTTGATCATGCAAGAATCGGTTTTCATCATTGAAACCTCATTTTCTGGCAATCCAACTCAAGAAACGAAGATGGAAACGTGATTAACTCGATTCTTTACCTTATTTTCTTGCTAAAAAGTCTCGGTTTTGGATCATGATCTTGAGAGAATTGATGGATCTTGAAGGATTTGTGTAAAAAAAAGAAATGAGAGCTAGGGGAGGCTTCCCCATTCCGATCGGCATATGATGGTGGGTGGGGTGGGACCCACCTCTTCATTTTAGGCCACATATTTGGATTTTCGTAATCCGGATAATGTTTTGGATAATCTGGTTCAGTTCGTTTTTCGGTTAAATGTTTAATTCGGCTTAAAACGAGGCTAAAACGGTCGTTTTTCGGCTTAAAAATGAAATTTATATAAAACTGATTTAAAAACTTCAAAAACTTAAACCATGACATTTATTAACTTAAAACATCATATCATTAATTATCGCGCATCTTTTTCGGCTTGATCGATCATCTCTTGCTCGGTTTGGTATTAAAGGTTTCGTTTAATGTACCGACGTACCATTAAATCGAAATTGTTTTTCTGTGCCGTACTTTACTTATCCCGAAGCATTAATGCTTCGTAACATCACTAAATATTATAGATATCGTCTATAATTGAACCCTCGATTCGTTCGGGTTTCAATAATTATCGATCGATTAATCGCATATTCAATGCGGTGAATTATATATTCACGTACAATCAATACAATGAACCATGTATTTCCGTATAATTACCATGGTAACTCATGTACCCGACATTAAATATGACGTAACTATCGTCTACCGGTTAGGGTATTCCTGGTTTCGTCGGAATCGTTACATTGATCCTCATGCTTTTGGCTAAAAGTAAACCTGCGATGAGTGCTTCATACTCTGCCTCATTGTTGGTGGCTTTAAATGCATATGCAATGGACTGGGGTATTATGTCCACCCTGTGGCGATTTCAGTAGTATGCCCAATCCTGTTCCTCTTACTTTCGATGCTCCATCTGTGTAGAGGATCCAAGGATCCTTGGTTCTTCTAGTTGTTGCACTTTTAAATCAACCTTTTTGTAACATCCTAAAATTTTTATAATGTTAAATAAAAGAAAGTTATGTTTAGTGATTTCACGTTTTAGTTATTTAATGTCGAGTAAGGAACGGGTCATGGGCTTAGATTACGTAAGATGGGTTAAATGAGAATGGGCCTTGGGTCCGTGGGCTTATAAATACCCATCCCAAGCCCAAGATATCATTTTATTTCCATCTTTCTCTTTTACACACTCAAAAGCACACACATAACCGACCGAGATCCGAAGTCGAGACCCGAGATTTTGCTGGTAGATCTGAGTTGGAAAGGTAAGAACTAATCCCGCAAAGCTAATATTACTGAAAATGGTTAGGATTTGACGGGTTAATCGGACCCGAAACACAACTGCCCAAATCGGACCCCTAAAACGTCGATTTTAGGCCGATTTGATGGTTGGGATTTGTAGGCGCCGATCATACGATTCCGTGGGTACCAAAATCGAGTTATTTGGCTAAGAAACGAAGGAGTTATGGGCAAACAGATCTGCAGCGCGACAACTTCGCCTTCATCTGGGCAACTTTGCCTTCAAGCGATGAACTTCGCCTGCAAGCTAAGTTCGCCTGATGAACTTCGCCTGCAAGCCAAGTTCGCCTGATGATAAGTTCGCCTGAAGCCAAGTTCGCCTGATGGCAACTTCGCTGAAATGGTAACTTCGCCTAAATGGTAACTTCGCCTAAAAGCCAAGTTCGCCTGAGGTTTAACTTCGCCTAAAAGCCAAGTTCGCCTAAGGTTTAACTTCGCCTAAAAGCCAAGTTCGCCTAAGGTTTAACTTCGCCTGAAGCCAAGTTCGCCTAAGGTTTAACTTCGCCTGAAGCCAAGTTCGCCTAAGGTTTAACTTCGCCTAAAGTGAAGTTCGCTTATAAAATAAATTAAAAACCTAATGGAAAATGTGTTAAGGCAGTTATCGAAAATAAAATTTTTCCAAGCTGACCTGGCAGCTTAACCCCAGCCAGGGGCTCTGCCCCTTGGACCCCGCTAGGGGCTGCCGCCCCTAGAACCCCGCTGCCAGGGGCGCTGCCCCCGGACCCCCGTTCGTTGTGGGTCATATATAGATAGAAATACAAAACTAGTAGTAGTAGTTAATTGATATGTGTAAATATTATACAGTTAGCCGAGCCCAGTTAAAGAAAGGAATTACGATCAACGGCGAGCGTAACAGGATCCAGGTGAGTTTCTAGCCCCATTCCTTGTTATGTTTTCGGGGCTGTGTGCATACTTGATGTGTTGTTAATACATTTATCCTAAGTGATAAATGTATGCCATATGTGATATGTATGAATGATTGCTTGATGGTTCGTGAACGATCTTCGGATATTGCACGTACTGTCAGGTTGTAACGTTATAAATATGGCAAGTATGATATGTATGTTTATGTGTATGAACGTAATAAAGTTAATAAAAGAAGGAAATGACGATTGTATGGTTGTATGGTTACGAAAAGGGTACCAAGCCCTAATAATACTCGATGTATGTTGCATGTTGTATGGTAACGAAGAGGGAACTGAACCCTACTAATATTCGAAAGCAAGGGACCAGACCCTTATAATATCTGTGATGTAAGGGACCAGACCCTTAGAATATCTGTGATGTTAGGGACCAGACCCTTATAATATCTGTGATGTTAGGGACCAGACCCTTACAATATCTGTGAGGATAGGGACCAGACCCTTCATAATATCTGTGATGTTAGGGACCAGACCCTTATAATATCTGTGATGTTAGGGACCAGACCCTTATAATATCTGTGAGGTTATAGGGCGAAAGGCTCTTTAAAACGTATGATTATGAATGTAAAGAAAGTATATAAGTAAGAAAGAAAGTATGTAAGTAAGAATGAAGGCATGAGTACTTATGTGTGTATGAAAGAAAGTTATGAGGTTAAGTACGTATGTATGTAATAAGGTATTGTATGGTATTGTATGATTAACTAGAACTCACTCAGCGTAGCTGACTTTTAGTATGCACGCAGGTGAGTAGGTTGAGACAGCTGGCTTGAGTGGAGGACACATGGCAGAAGACTAAAGCCTGGCATCTGAAGATCTGATATGTTTTATAAGTTATGTTTTGATTTTGAAAGACAAGAGGAATGTTTTAAGACACGATTATGAATTGATATGTAATGTTTTATGAAAGTTTTATATTCCGCGTAAAGTTTTTAATTAACTCTGATATTTAGAACTGTGTTTATGAGTAAATCCAACACGAAAGTAGGGTTACCGGTAACGAGGCCTTACACTTTTTTTGCATGTCACTGCTGAAATCAGGCACAAAGTCTGCTGGTGCTTGCGATTTGATAGCTGTTCTAGGCTCATACTGAATATCATATGCACTCAGTTTCACAGCCCACTTGGGCATTCTACCTGATAACTCTTGCTTTCTAAGAACATTCTTAACATGATAATTAGTTCTCAAGATAATAGTATGAGTCTCAAAGTAATGTCTTAATTTAGTAGAAGCCATAATAAGTGCAAGAATTAACTTATATAAATGAGAATACCTGGATTCCGCATCTAAAAGACTCTTACTTACATAGTAAACTGGATGTTTTTCACCTTCATGATCCTTAACGAGGACGACACTTACTGCATTATCTGAAACATCTAAGTAGAGATTATCCTCTCCATCCACAGGCTTCATCAGAGCTGGAGCTGAGGATAAGTAATCCTTCAAGGCTTTGAGCGCAACCTCATGCTTTTCCGTCCACTCAAACTTCTTATTCTTTCTAAGAAAGTCGTTGAAATCTTTGCACTTCTCGGAGGATCTTGAGATGAACCAGTTTAGAGTGGCTATTCTTCCCGTGAGCCTTTGGACACCTTTGGCATTTGCAGGCGACTTCAGGTTGATGATGGCTTCAGTCTGCTCTGGGCTTGCTTCAATTCCTCTTTTAGTCACCATGTATCCTAGAAACTTTCCAGCTTTAACACCAAAGTGGCATTTTGACGGATTCAGTTTCATGTTATACTGGTCAAGGATATTGAATGCTTCTTTAAGGTCCTTGAGGTGATCCTCAGCCTTCTTTGACTTCACAACCATGTCGTCTATATAGACTTCCATGGTTTTTCCCAACTGATCCTTGAACATCATGTTGACCAGTCTTTGATATGTTGACCATGTCGTCGATATGTTGAAATCCAGAGGAAGCATCCATGAAGGTAATCATTTCATGTCCTGTCGTCACATCCACCATGGAATCTATATGTGGTAACGGGAAAAGATCCTTGGGGCATGCCTTGTTTAAATCGGTAAAATCGATACACACCCTCCACTTTCCATTCTTTTTAGAAACAAAAACCACATTAGCTAACCATCGAGAATATTTAACCTTTCTGATCATACCGGCCTTAAGAAGTTTTTCAACTTCTTCTTGTATGATCTTGTTCCTCTCAGGAGAGAATTTTCTCCACTTCTGATGGACATGTTTAATAGATAAATCAAGGCTGAGCTTATGAGTGATTACCTTCTTTGAAATACATGTCATGTCTGAATGTCTGAAGGCAAATATGGATTTTCTTCGTTTCAGGAAGGATATCATATCCTCCTCGATTTCGCTGGGGATACTGGATCCTAGGAACACTTTCACATCTGGATCCTCGGGGTCTAAAGCTATTTCCTTTAGGTCCTTCTCCCGAGCTTCCAGCACATCCCTAGGATGTTGCTGTGGTTGCTATGCTATAGTTTGCTTGGTTGTTGTCTTCATTGATGAAGAGTAATAATTCTTGGCCTCCACCTGGTCACCGTCTATCCTTACTACTCCCCAAGGAGTTGGGAGTTTAATGCATTGGTGGTAAGTAGAAGCCACCGCCTTCATTCCATGTAACCAAGGCCGACCTAAAATAATATTGCAACAAGAAAGGTTATCTATAACACAAAATTTTTGATAAGAGTTTAACCCTTCAATGTATATTGGGAGTTTGATGTCCCCAATGTCTTCTTGGTTAAACTAGTAAAATTGTTATAAGACCTAACTCACTTTCGTAGGAATCACGAATGCATTTAGCGTATGCAACAAGCCCTTTAAACCCCCCGGTAGCCCGGGTGGACGAGTGAGGTCTCGTGAGGGTTTATAGTGAACTACACCCACAAAGTTCAAATACAACAAAACATACACATACCTGAATACCAGGTCGGGTTGCCTCCTGGTTAGCGCTAAATTTTTGTTAAGGTCTTCAGCCAGACCATACCTTATTTGCCGTTCATGGTGCTCTTGTAGGGTGCTTGCCTCCTTCCGCTCCTAAACTTGTTCCATTCTCATCACTAGTTTCCCAGACCAGATCATAAAATTTGCAAGTTTCTCTGTAATAGTCATACTCCAACGATTTCTTGACCTTTTTTCTTCTTCTCCTTCTTGACTTCTTCTTCACTTTCTCTTTATTTAACCTGTCAATCATGAAAAAAATTCTTTCTTTTCTTTTTGATTCTCCTTGTCAGAAGATCCACACTTGTTAGTTTTATGACCAGATAAATTAGAAAACAACTTTAAACTCATTTTATTTTCCCCAAACCTCATTCTAATCGTTCCCTTGACACAGTTAATAATAGCCTTTGTTATTGCTAAGAACGGTCTACCCATAATAACAGTCGGTTGTGTATTCTTTACACAATCAAGCACGAGGAAATCCACAATTCACCAACTTTTACAATCACATCCTTTACAACCCCCCTAGGACATTTAGGAGTTTGATAAGCCAACACCACTGTTGTTTTAACTTTTTGTAGTGGCCCAAAATCATATTAATTATATAAACTCCCCGGTAAAATACTTACACAAGCTCCAAGATCCAACAAAGCCCTGTCTAATTTAATATCACCTATTTGTATTGAAATAATAGGTGTTCGTGGATCTTGAAGTTTCGGGGGAAGAGTACCCATCAAAACGGCGTTCACACTAGCAGTTAAAGCAAGTTGTTTAGTAAACCTGTGACGTCGTTTGTGGGTACTTAACTCTTCTAGACACTCAAGATGATCAGGACTCGCTTTAACTTGTTCAAGCAACGGTTTATTTATTTTCACTTTTCAAAATTTTCCCACCTTTCACTCTTCAGTTGTTCCCGTTTACTTAAATTTTTTGGTGCAAGTAAAGCCATTGGAAATGGAACTTTCACATTCCAATTACTAATTTCAGAAAACATGTTATTTGAATCATTTTTAGACTTTGTAAAATTTTAACTTCCTGATCATGTTCACTCTCACCCTTAAACTCAATTACATCATTCACCCCACCCTCAACATATTGTGGTGAATGAGTTTCAACAACAGAAATTTCAGAAAAAGGATGAGTACTTACCTCATTTATGTGGACACTTGTTGTGTTAGAGGATTTGTGAGCTAGACATATTTGAGTATCACTACAAAGCTTATCTTGATCTCTACTGATGATTGTCACTTCTTCAGTTAATTGTCCAACCTGCTGTGATAATGCCTAGATTTCCTTATCTCTGACCACGTTGCCTTTTTGAATACCCATCATTAACTCAATAACTGTATCCAATTTTTCATTGAAGGAGTTATCATTCGGCCCATGCTGAATCGCTTGCCTATTTACTTGATTATGCAAGTTGCTTTGATAGTTACTTTGACTTCCTTCATAGCAATTCTGAATTGGTATCTCAAAAGATCTTGCATTCTGATGTGGTGGCTCGAACAGTGAGGCGTTCTTTGGTATTGTCGGCACAAAATGACCGGCAACTCCTCTAACCGGGGCTCTGTGATTCGACATAGACACATCATTCATATACTCATCTCGTCCTTGTTGTCCTCCATAATTGTTCTGCTGAACACTATTAAATCTTTAATGGCCCAACTTAACCCGATTCTGACCTCTTTGATTAAATTGTGGCATTGAAGGCGCAAACTCATCATATTCATACTGATTTTGGGTTTGAGGATGTGGCAGGTCAAAGTTTGAAAATTGTGGATTTTGTGTGAATGGTAGGTATAATGGGCTACCTGGTGGACTTTGATTAATGTAATAACTCATAATCGAACTACACGTACGCTGCCAACACTATAATAAGTTCCCGCACAAGAAAAGACAAAAAATACCAAGTGTAACACCGAACTTAAAAAAAAAAAATAAAAAGAAAAATATTTTTGGATTTCCTTTTTTTTTTTTAAATATTTTTGATTTTTTCTTAAAAAAAACTAATCAAACAAGCAACGCAAAACTAAGCGCACTAGCTCCCCGGTAACGGCGCCATTTTGATGACCGTCGTTTAAGTCATGCAAAAACCTAATTAACCTAAATAATTAGAGTAAGTAGGGTATCGTATCCACAAGGAGCATGTGGTCAGTATTACAAAGTTTGTTTGATTTTTAATATAAAATTAACAAACTAAGATGGACAAACGATGTCAAGCGAAATATATGATTGATAAAAAAACAATTTAAAGAAAATGCAACCTCCTCCAGGTTTCAGGTTCAAGGTTTTACGCAAATTGATTTCTTTGTGGTGAACAAGGTCATGTTATCAGAAATTATGGACTGAAGAAATCACAGAATCTTCATCCGCTTATCAAGGAACAAACCAAACCCGTTCTTGTGATTAAAGAAATTCTGAAAAGACCTATGTCTTGTGATGATGAGACTCACATCATGTTTTCAGATGTGAATCCTCGCAAAGTGATTCATGTTAGTGAAAATTCGAGTAATTAAAACCCAAATTTTTTCCTACGGAACCAATTTGCAAGAATGTGAACACAAATGTAGTTCAAGCTGCATATTTGAGTTGAAAGTCCTGTGACTTATTCACAAACAGCTAATTCAACATTAACTCTTCAAGTGAAATTAAATAGGTGCCCAAGATTGAGGCCTGGGTTGCCTTTTTGAACTAATCATTTTTAACTCTGTGTGCAGAGGTCATCCAAGACTATATCTGGTGAAAACTGGATTATGGATAGTGGATGCTCTCGCCATATTACCGAAAATATTAACCTCTTATCAAATGTCAAGAATATTCAAAGATGGTATGTAGCTTTTGTGGGTAATTCAGGTGGAATGATTACAAAAGGAGACGTTTCAAATTTGTATCACATTTGAGAAAGTTAAATATTGTGATAAAGTGGATCACAATTTGTTGAGCGTGTTTCAAATTTGTGATAAGAAATATACTACTGTATTTAATGACAAGGGGTGCATAATACTTAAACCAGGATATGTCATTCAAGAAGACATGGTTGTTATGCGATCTCCTCGATCAAATGATATTTATGTTCTAAATAAGACTTCAAAGGTAACCACTTCTGTTGAAATGTGTTTTGTCTCAAAAGCAACTGAGAAAGACTCTATTCTGTGGCACAGGCGTATGGCTAATGATTTGATTGATGGGGTTTTCTTGAAACACTTCAAACTGACCAATCACTGTGTTGCATGAAAAAAGGACAAACAGAAAAAGAAGTCTCACCCTTCTAAGTTAATTAATACCATTGATACTCCTCTGGAACGACTTCATATGGACTTTTTTGGTCCTGTGAATCATGTGAGTATTGTTGGAGATTGGTATTGTCTAGTTGTCACTGATGACAATTCAAGGTATTCATGGGTGTTATTTATGAGTTCAAAAGATCAGAAACCTATTCTTGTTCAAAATCTAATCACAAAGATCGAATCACTGTATAAATACAAAGTGAGACGTATTCGGAATGATAATGGTACGGAGTTCAAAAACACTGCATTGGATTTATTTTGCATTCAGAAAGGAATTCATTGAGAATACAATGCCCCATATGTACCTCAACAGAATGGTGTTGCTGAGAGAAAGAACTGAACATTGATTGACGCTGCACGAACAATGATGGCAGATTCTAAGCTTCTTGTTCAAATCTGGAACGAGGCTGTGAATACTGCTTGCTACACGCTTAATCGTGTTTTGACTATGAACAAGTTACATATGAAAAGTTATGAGCTATTGAGCAAAAGAAAGACTAATTTAAAGTATTTGGAGCCATTTGGGTGTCCTTGTACGATGTTGAAGAAAGATGTGGGAAAATTCAAAGAAAAAGCAATTGAAGGTTATTTCTAAGGTTATGCCTCACCTAAGAAACGGGTATTCAATTTTACTTCAGGTTGTGTTGAAGAGTGGTACCATGTCAATTTTCAACGATACACCACACCACCCGCTGACAAAGGACTTGATTGGATGTTTGACTACGAATGTCTATTTAATTCATTTACTCCAATCGTTGATCAACCTAATGAAGATTTGGTACGTGCTTACCTAGAAGATCAATTTTTACCCCCAAGGCCTTCAGGTTCTAATTATGATGATGTTCCAAAAGATGATCTTCCTGATACATCTGATGTTATCTTTATCTCGTCAGATGATGGTCATTTTGGTTATTCCTCTTCAGTTCCATTTCTTGAAAGTCATGAGATTGGTGAATCGTCTAATGATGTTGAAGAGAATTTGACTATTTTAACGAATAATGTTGTTGTGCCTGAGAATCCGACCCTTCAGGTTCATACGTATCATCCTCAGGACAACATCATTGGTGATCTTGATTCTAGTGTGCAAACACGTCATCAGATTGTTACTTCAAATGGTGCTAATGTATTGTGTGCGTATGCCGATATGCACCCATTGGGAATCATGAATCTCGCAAAATACACTTGCTTTTTATCTCAAATGGAACCAACGAGTGTTCGTATGGCGCTTGAATATCCATCATGGGTAGAGGCAATGTAAGAAGAGTTTCAACAGTTTAATCGGCTGGGTGTTTGGGATCTCATTGACAAGCCTGTTAGAGTTAAAAATCCAATTCCAACAAAATGGGTATTTAAGTGCAAGAAAGATGATCGTGGGACTATTGTCAGAAATAAAGCACGTTTGGTTGTGCAAGGTTTTCATCAGCAAGAAAGCATAGATTACACAGAAGTATATGCTCTGATGACCGTCGTTTGAGTCATGCAAAAACCTAATTAACCTAAATAATTTGAGTAAGTAGGGTATCGTATCCACAAGGAGCAGGTGGTCAGTTTTACAAAGTTTGTTTGATTTTTAATATAAAATTAACTAACTAAGATGGACAGATGATGTCAAGCGAAATATATGATTGATAAAAAAACAATTTAAAGAAAATGCAACCTCCTCCAGGTTTCAGGTTCAAGGTTTTATGCAAAACTCGTTTCATTAATTGGACACCACATAGACATGATGTTGGAAAGTCGGTTAATTTAGGTGGTAATCAAAAATAGATCTTTGTCATGAAATCTTTTATAATTCAATTACCTTATTCACTAGTGTGAATCAACCTACTCTATGTCACCCAACAAGCCACTAGGTTTTGTCAACAACCGAACAAGTTGTTAAAGCAGGGATTAGTAACACATGCAAATAGTTTAATAAACCAACACATCAAAATGTTCATAAAACTTTGTCAATGTCAAATACAAATCCAACATGAATAAAATTGAGAAAAGTGTAAACCCTGCGAACCGTTCACCCGGTGAAAGTTACAACAAGATTAGCCTCGCATCTTAACAATAAATAATTGCTGATTCATGTTTTTAGTGCAGCCAACAAAGCACGACAGCCAAGTAGCGGCTGCCCTATTCCCCCAAAACTCTCCGCGTGATCCCAACCCCTCGTTCTCTTCTTATCTTCCCCTTAAGCCTTCAATTAGTGGGCTTTTATAATTTTCTTTGTGGGCCACAATGGTTTTAACAGGTTTTAATCTTAGGCCCTTTTAGTTCACATCTTATTTTACCACGGACTCCAAATCTGATCAATTAAAGACTTTTACATCTAAAGCAAACTGAATCCCATGCACAATTGTGCATCATCCATTTATTTAACCTGCATATTAAAATAACTATAAAGAATGGCATACTATTAAATCAGATCACATCATGATAGTTTTAAAGTTAAGCTAGTTAAAGTTATATATGCATGTAACATTAAAAGTGAATTTACTAGCTTTAATCGTGACACATTTTTTAAAACTTATTTATTATGAGTTTAATATGATCATTTTAGCTCTTTTACTTTATAATTCATAAAATATAAAAACAACTAAATGTAATTGCATTTCAATAAATATTTAAATTAAAAATGCAATACTATTATCAATTAGTCACAACCAAACACCTACCCATTATGCTCCAGTTGCTCGATTGGAAGCTATACGAATATCTTTGGCCTATGCAGCTTTCAAAAATATTAAGGTTTATCAAATGGATGTCAAGAGTGCATTTCTAATTGGGGAACTTCATAAAGAAGTATTTGTGTTACAGCCTCCTGGTTTTGAAGACCAAAATATCCAGACCGTGTTTATCGATTAAACAAGGCTCTTTATGGACTACACCAAGCCCCGAGAGCTTGTTACGGCACACTTGCTAACCATCTTACTGATAATGGCTTGAAACGAGGAATTGGAGACTATACTCTCTTTTACAAAAATGTTGGTGATGATTTGCTCCTTGTCCAAATATATGTCGATGACATCATATTTGGTTTAACAAACGACAAGCTGTGTAAGGAATTTGAGAAGTCGATGCGGACGAAATTTGAAATGAGCTCGATGGGGGAGATGAATTTCTTTTTAGGGTTGCTGGTTCATCAGTCTGATACAAGAATTTTTATTCATCAGACAAAATATGTGAACGATGTCTTTAGCCGATTCAAGATAACTGCCAGAAAAATCCCTTCGACGCCCGTTCCCGTGGATCACAATTTGTCACAGGACGAATTGGAGGATAACGTTGATCCAACCCTTTACCAAGCAATGATTGGTTCTTTAATGTACTTAGCTACTTCTCATCCTGATATAATGTTTGCTGTTTGTTTGTGTGCCAGGTAACAATCAAGTCCCCGAGTGACTCATCTAGCAGCTGTTAAACGTATACTTCACTATCTGCGGGGTAATCCTGACATCAGGTTATGGTATCCCAGGATGATAGCTTTGAATTCAACATGTTTTACGATTATGGTTATGGAGGGCGCAAAATTAATTTCAAATCTATTACAGTGGATTGTCAATTTTTAGGAAGCTGGCTTGTGTCCTGATAGTGTAAGAAGCAGACAGCGGTCTCCACTTCAACCGCAGAAGTAGAGTATGTGGCAGCCTCTAATTATTGTTCACAGGTTCTTTGGATCCATCAACACTTGCAGGATTACGTTTTAAAGTTTTTTTACTACTCCCATCTTTGTTGATAACTATGTTTCTATTGGTATCACCAAGACACCCCCCCGTGCACCACTCAAATACAAAGCATATCGAAATTCGATATCATTTTATCTGTGATTGCTTTGAAAAGAAATTAATTGATATTGAAAAGGTGTGCACGGATTTTCAGAAAGCTGATATGTTTACCAAAGCTTTTGAAAAAACGCGTTTTAACTTTTTTGCTTGGTTTAAACGGTTTGGAAACTCTTGCTAATATCCTTAGGCTCAGATAATTATCTTTATTTTTGTTTTAATTATTGTAATTTACTTATTTTTATGTTTTGTGTTTTGGGGGTGAAAATGGAAAAATTTAAAAATATTGTGATTTTTATATGTATAGAAAAAAACCAAAAAGATTCAAATATTTCAAAAAAAAAATGTCAAAAATATTTTTGCACTCTCTCGCCTAAAATCATGCCAGTTACTCAGATTTGAAGGACATATACTTGTATATGTTTGGTCCTGATGTTTACTTGTAGATATTCGGGATAGCCATTTACCTGATAATGGAAAGTACTTGGGTCGATTGTTGTGTGTTTTTTATTTAATTCTCTCGCTAAAAATTATGTCGGTTATTTAAGTCTGTGGAACATGCTTGCATGTTTGGTCCTGTTATCTACTTGTGGATTTATAGGATAGCCATTTATCTATAAACTGAAAGTGACTGGGGTGGGGCGATTGAATTTATATGCTCCTAAAAAATGCAAAAAGAGAATATAATAATAGTACATTGATCATCTGGTCCCATATCCAGAAAGAAATAAGTTTAAAAGGTTGTTTGCTTAATTGCATTCGCGCATTGATAGGTCTTAAACAAGTTGTTAAGGTAAAATATGTGATATAAACATAAATGAATGCCAAATTGAAACAGGTGTTAGTCTCTTCCAAAAATCTCGCTAATGATGGTAGAAATGTAATAACCTATCATACTCAAGCTTTATGTTTGTCTGATCATCGAAAAGAAAAACTCAAAATAAAATGCATCCGGTTTCCGGACACTGTGAGTCTTTATGCGGCTTAATCATCTGGGTATTCATAAGCATGAATATTTCAAAAGCTTTTAGAGAAAACTCAAAGTCATTAAACTTGATCACTGTTGTACAACTTACAAATTAAAGTACCGACTTGATCAAAATCCGCTGTTAGTCATACATTGTTCCTCCCTTGCGTGCATTTTAATACCAATAAAAAATGAACCCCAGGGGATATAATGTATGTAAGCCTACAGATGAACTCGTGCATACTCATTCACAGTAAAGGAAGCTTTGTGTATCGCTTAATAATAAGTATCTATAAAAGTCCTAATTTTGATCATTAACATAATGGTTTTAGTCAAGTTGGGATGATATGGTAAAAGTCAAATTTAGCTTGAACAGAGATTAGAGGCTGAGAGTTTATGATATTCGGTGCTTTAATTGAAAATAAATCATATCACAAAAATACTTGAAAGTTTGTTATAAGATTTAAGTGGACAACAATATTAATGACCGACTTAACACCAGTCATAATAGCGCTGAAATATAGAATTGCGATGGAAGGACAATCTGGTCAATATGATTTTCTTCTTAAACTTACAAAAATATGTACCACTTTCGTAGAATAGTTTTCATATTTGTTTTATTTTATGTACTTTTTAATTTGAAAATATTCAAAAATTCAAAAACATTGTGTTTTCTATTTTTCATTGTCTGCTTTATTTCCAATTTTCAAGCTAAAGGGTAAATATTTGAAAAAGGAAATACCAAAAAGATTTTCAAAAATTTTATTTAATTCTTTTATTTTGTTTATTCAACTTTTTTTAAAATTATTTGGTTTTAACTTTTGTGTTTTAAACGCAAAGCACGTTAAGGTATTACATCTTACTTCGACTGGTAAGATTTTTTTTGAGGTAAAGTTCATCAGGATACGAGTTTCGATGCCTTATTTAATATTTGAAATTTAAAATGAAAAAGGTTTTAAATTTTAGATAGATTAATTAAATGGCTATTCTTTATGAGAATTCCTAACGAATAGAGTCCATTCTCTATCAACATGGATAACAAATGAGGGTCATTTATGTCTTAATTTGGATAACGAATTTGTCTATTCGTTATCATCATTCGCTTCCGCTACACTGATAACGAATGACCCCATTTGTCATCATATTGATAACGAATGAAGAACGAATTTGAGTTGATTCGTTATTTATCATTCATTCGCTAACGGTGATAACGAATGTATAAACGAATATGGTTCATTCCTTAATTATGAATTAACGAATGGACTTATTCATTTGTCTTGGGAAGTGTGTAAGGCTTTGATATATATTAAACAGTAGATGAACTAATTGCTTATTCGTTCATCTCGATATTCACAATATACAGCCAAACTCTAGCAAATTTTTCTCAAAATATCGATCCTCACCAAATCACGATTTGACCATTGTTTTAGATTCAGAAGGTAATTGCGATCAAAAAGCAATCATTTTCGTCAAGATCCATGGTCATTTCATGGTTTAATTAATAAGCTTTATCATCGTACCTTCACTTATAAACATGATCACAGTTCTATGAATTTTTAACCTAAATGGCATATTAGAATGGATGATTGATGCTATTGCGAATCCATTTGCGTTTAACTTATGCTGATACATCGTTATACATGGTCTAATTGAATTTTCAATTGCATGTTGACCGTCGATGTTCTAATTAATTTTTGACTTTGACTAGTTGGAGCCAAAGTTGATTATTTCTAGGTTCATTAACGAATGGATATTCATTCGTGTTCGAGATCCATTCGGGATCCATTCGGGATCCATTCGTTAAGATTAAATAACGAATCAGTTCATTCGTGTGTTCTGATAATGAATGAACTCACATTCGTTATGACTGATTCGGTATTTAGTCGTAATTGATTCTTTATCAATCATTCATTACCGTTATCATAACGAAACAGGTCATTCGTTATAACGAAAAACTTACCAACACTTGAATAATAACGAATGATACTTATTAATTATTGTCAAAAATTAAACTTTTAATTATTAAATAAATTTATTCAGTAATGTTCATTTTTACTAATTCTCAAGTTTATGTATTTTCAGAAATGACATACGAAATTCTTCAAGAGGCTCCAGTTGCTGATCAACAGCAAGTTCAGCAAAAACAAGAACTTGAAATCCCGCATCTGCCGTTTGACAAAAAACATAACATATGTGCTTTTGTTCTAGATGACTTTGTCGATCAGGACGTATTCGATATTATAGCTTTCTTACGACGATCTCGGATACATTATGGCATTACTGCTGACGTACCGGTTTACTTCCGCGTTATTCGAACTTTCTGGAATTCAGCTAGTTACATAGAGTTTGAAAATCATATTGTCGCTGAGGTCAACAACAAACCGATCGTCATATCTCTTTGAGGTATCCGAAGGGCGCTTAGATTTGCGAGTAACATGGATAATCCATGTGTGTTTGACAAAAAATTGATCTGTGGGTTATTTCGACGCCTATTTTATTCAGGAGGCCTTGAACGTTCTCAATACAACAAGGCGTACTTGTGCGCTCCTTACAAGAACCAATTACACGTTCTTATACATTGCCTTGGGTCACATTCTAATGATCGTTGGATCCACGACGACCTCTGATTCTGAACCAGGAGTAGGACTAGGTGGGAATAGTGGTGGAAATGATGGTGGAAATGGTGGTGATGGTGGCCAAGGGGGTGATGGACGACGTGCTAACGTTGAGGCAGTAAGATCACAGGCTGCTCAACGAAAGCGAAAGGGCAAAGTGATAGCTAAAGACCAACCGCCCAAACGTCATATTATGCACAGATCTGGTGTGGAAATTGGTCCACGTGTGCTAAGGTCGTCCATTTCTCAAAGTCCGGTGGTGTAACTTACGACTAGCATCCCAGCACTCACATTGACGACCATAATCGCTTCAGATCCAAGGCTCGGCGAAATACCTCATTCTGTGCTATCTCCGATGCCAAGGCCTTCTGTTGCTTCAACGGTGGTTCCTCCTACACCGACAAAGATGACTACACATCCCATGGACGTCTCATTTATGAGAATCAGCCGACCTCAGGGTCCTGTGCATCCCGTTCATGCAACATTTCATGCTTTGCCCCCAACCCATCAGATGGACATACTTTTGATCTTGATTCATTTATACGAGAATCAAATGGCTGCTGGTCGTCAAGCTCAATAACAGATGATGTTAAATCAACGTCGTCTGATGGGGTATGTCTCGTTTTGTCAAAAGGAGTCGAAAGAGCTACATGAGATTGTGATGGCTCAGGGGTTGAAGATCAAAGAGCAGGAAGATCTCATCCTTCAGCTAACATGTAAGGATGATGCATTAAAGAAGCTGAAGAATGATGACGATGACGAAGATCCTGATGCTCCGGGTACTGGAGGAAGTGAGCTGAAACAAGCTCACGACACATCTTCTAGGGCTGGTACTAGTGGTGGTGGTGGTGAAGGCAATGCAATGATCGACAGGTAGTTATCTATCAGGACTCGAGAAATGTTTAACCTATCGGGTCGATCAAAGCCAACACTATATTACTTATGGATTTTGTGAAGGGGGTGGTGATGAGCACTACTAACACGGATGAAATCGAAAAAGGACATTTCGTCGATCATGCCCTAACTCGCGAACATATTTCACTATTTTTAGGGCTGAACGATGAAGAGTTAGACGCATTGGAGGCCGAGGAGGATGTAAAGGTTGTTATTGATAAGGAAGTATTTCTTGATGCGAGTATTCCACACGAGAATACATCGTTTGTCTATGAAGATGAGGAAATTGAGCTGGAGGATGTCACAGCAGAGGAATACCCTAATCTATATCATCTTTCAAATGTTGATCAGGGTGTTCCCAAATTTACTGAAGATTATGTTAAAGCTACTGAAGATCATCTGGAAAAGAATACAAAGAAGAAAGAGAAGATGCCTGAAAGAGAGTCTGATCCATCTGAATCTGACGTCTTAGGCTGCTTCGAGAACCGCAACAAATGAGCTCGAAATATTATTGAAGCCTACAGGTACGTGGATCGAGAAAAACAACTGGATGCTGCTGCACGAGCCAAAGCCAATCAGAAAACGACATTTAAGGTCGTGCAAACAGTTAAAGGTGATATTGTTTCTTGGTTATACGATTCTGAGTTGAAGGAGTGTATAATTAAGTGGGAGAACGACATTCAGTATTTTCTATACATCACTGACGTTCTCTCACTGCCGAGGTGGGACGTGTGGACGCTCGCCAATCGACCATTTATTAATCGTGGTGGAGATCGATTAGCAGAATGGTTCCACCAACATTTGCTCTTCAAGGTCAACCATGGATTTAAATTCTTTAAACCACAAGTCCCAACCCATAAGAATGTTGATTAAATTGATCCTTGCACGGGTTGGAGGAAACTTGTCCTTCATGTTAAACCGCCTAAAACTATGAAACGTGTACCGGTGAAGACTATTCCGTAGAGTCTTTACCTATCGTTCAATCGATGGTACTATGATACTAGGACGGGCGAGGCGGTCATTGTTCTGGGAAAGGGTTTGAAGACTAACTTCATACGAGTCATCGATCCGATGTGGCTAGTTAATTTATCAGAGACCGACAACAATGTATTAATTGAGAATAAGATTTTGTTTGAAAGACAAGAAGACTACGATCGAGCTATGCAATTTCAACGCGTTGTGCGTGTGTGTCATGCGTTCGGGATTCATAGTTCTCGAGATTCGAAGACGAAAAGATTCAAGTAATTTAAAGACAAAGAGCTCAAGACGAAGGGATGTTTGTTAGTGCATGGTTTTGTCGTCTCGAGTCTTTGTAATATTCTTTGTAATTTATTATTATTTTAATTTAAAAGGGCAGTTACGTAATTTACGACCCATTCGCTATGTATGACTCATTCGTTAAGGATACTGCACTTTGTTATTTATAGTTCATTCGTTAAGGTTGTTAACGAATGAACTTTAATCGTTTTAGGTATATGTCCATTCGATAAGGATGTTTAACAAATGGACGTTAGTCATTAAGTTTTACATCCATTCGTCATGGAATGTTGACGAATGGGGTATAGCGAATGAGTCATTCGCTATACCATAGAGATAACGTATGTAAAGTAAGACGAATGAAGGCCATTCGTTACAGGATGTGTAACGAATGGCAACTTGTCTTCTTTATAAGGTTGTTCATGCCTTATTTAATTTATGTGTTCTTAACGTATACTGTTACTCTGTAAATTTTTTCTCTCAACACTTCAATTAACATTATCGATCTATATTAATCACATAACGTATATCACATACCAGATCCTCGATTTAATCAATATGATGAATTCTACTGATTTATGCTCTAATATATCTTTCAACACTCATGTTAGATTAGGTTCTATTAAAGTCTCAATTGGAGCTTATATGGTTAAATGATCGATAATGGGTTTTCAAATATTTTCCGGCGGTTTCAGATCAATTTAAGCACGTAATAGTTGTTTAGAACACGTTATTATCAATGATTATACGTTTGCCGTTACGGTCTACGAGTTTTATGAGGTTTAATTTCGTAAATAAACAAGTTTGAATGGTGTTTGGAGGCTTGCCGGAGCTGTCGGGCTTGCCGGAAAGACAGGGTACAGGGCTGGGGGGTTGGTTTTTCTTTTATATATAATATTTTAAATTAATTTTAAATATTCAGTCCATGGAGTTTCAAGTTCCATTAAATAAGAAATTAAAGTTAATTACAAATCAGTCCTTAACTTTGAAATTGTGTTAATATTGAAATGAAAGTTATAAATCTTGGATATTTTCATATTGTACCCGAATAGTTTGCGAATTGTTTATCATATTAATAAAACTTTAAATCTAGGGGTTTTGTTAACTGAACAAAACGAATAGAATAGGAACGAATGTTAACCGAATCATCGTGAATAATATATAAATGATGAACGACAAAACGAGTCGATTCAACAAATTAATATAGAAAAACTAAAATAAAATACATGAAACGAATCTTGATATATATATATATATATATATATATATATATATATATATATATATATATATATATATATAAACACAATTAACAAACCAAACCGAAAATTTAAAATTGGTCGGGTTTTCGTCTTTGAAAATTAACGAATGTTACATTAGATGGTTAAACATGTTTTTTACTAAAAAAATAAACAAGTGTAAAACTCATAAATTGATCATACCTTTGAGTTTTGAGCTGGTTTTTAGAGATAAAGTGATAGAGCAGACGTTGGGTTTTTGTAAAATATCTTTGGTGACGCTTAAGGAAGCTTAAAACGGAAGGAACACAGGGGGGTCCTACACCTTGAGGCGATCACCAAGGGGGGCCCTTGGGCCCTCATTTTAGACACTTTTATCTTGTTGACCATGCCCAACGTGAAATACCAAGCCGAAAAATAGTACGGCTTCGGTTTTTGATGAGTGAAATAGTTCGAGTTTGACAAACAATGCAAAAACGAGTGTTTTTCAGCTACTTTTTGTAAATTAAGAAAAACATACTGACTCGCTGTAAAAATCCAAAATAATTTCACGAGTTGCTTAAAACATATCAAATAAGTATTTTATAAGTCTTTTACGGCTTAACGAATGATATATTGCTTGTTTTGGTACTTGCGTTTGGGTTTAAGATCACAACGTATTGTTAAATGACAATCTTTTCTTTTAAGTGGTTTTACGCTTACGTGGGCTATAATATCAATATGTTAGTTAATATAATGCATATATCACTTGTATATGGCCCCCCTATATATCCGGGTCGTAATCAGTATCATTTGGTTAATCGTTTCCTCGATACGAAATAACCTATTAACTGTTTACTCACTATTTAATAAATAAGGTATACCATGTTTTGTCTCGAATGTTTCATTCTCCCCCGGTTAAGAAAGTTCCTGCACGAAATTTGGTGTACCAACTGTTTTCTTTTTAGGGAAATGGTGTGGGTATTTCTTTCAAAATTCATCCTTTCGTTCGGTAGTATATTTGCGTCCTTGTTGGGAGTTCCACCTAACTTTAACCAACGAAATTTTTTCGTGTCGTAAATGTTTGGTTTTCCTGTCTATAATATTTAAAGGTTCCTCTACAACGTTTAACTTATAATTCACTTGCACATCCCAAGAAACAATTTATCGCCTACTTCAAAGGATAACGGCTTTCAACGAACATCGGCATAACTTTTGTCGGTCTCGAGGAGCTTTCAGTTTCGTTTAATCTTATGAATTTTATCTGTCATTTCTTTAATCAAATCGTATCTCATAACTTGAGTATCACCGAGTTCCACCCAACAAAGTGGCGATCTACATTTCCTCCCATATAATGCTTCATATGGTGCCGCTTGTATACTATTATGATAATTGTTATTGTAAGAGAATTCAATAAGTGGGAGGTTGTGACATTTGTCAATTTTTCGTATTCGTATTTGTATCCGTTAAACCGACCCATTACAATGTATTTGTTTTTATGAGATTTATCATGTTATATCAAGTTCAATAATTTCCAAGTTCCTTTATGTTCACTTTCTATTTGTATTGTCTATCTCCTAGCTAAAAAGTTTATAAAATAATCAAAGTTTGAAACCATACGAGTATAAATCGTAAACAATTTAAATGTATTAAAATATAACAAGTTTTAATCTAGTTATGTATAGTTATAAAATGCAAGGTTCAAGGGTTTAAAGTGTAAATTACATTTAAAAATAATAATAAAAATAATATCAAAAAACCACCCAGCCCTTCCCTCCCGTTCCCCTCTCCATGTTTTTTCGGTGGCCGGACGGAATTCCGGCGAGTTTACCGACAAAACATAAAACTCATGTTTAAACTCCGATTCACTCTGTTATTGCATCCAAACGTCGTTTCCACAAATTCTAAACATTATTACTTGATTAATTTCACCATGTAACACCTATTTAATCATTATTCAACCCAATTTAAGCTATAAATAGGACACTAATCCTCGTATAAACGTGCTGCAAATATAACATTTCACAAATCAACTGTTTTTAACCTCGAATTGTTCTTAATATCTCGGCTCCGGCCAACTCGCCGTTCACCACTTTTCCGACACCAAATCAAGTAAGTTTTATTTCTTCTTAATAAATCTTATATATATTTATAAATCATTATAAAATAAATAAAATCATTTTTATAGTTAAATAAAAGTTGTTTTAGATTACTTTAGCATTTTCATCCAAGAGCCCAACTTTTACAAACTCGAACCGTTCGTAAAACTCGTAAAATAATTATATATATATATATATATATATATATATATATATATATATATATATAATATCATGGTAACTTTATAAATTCTCAAACCAACAAACATTTATACTAAAATAAACATACCGGTAACGATACATTCCGTAAACATTCTTCAAATTTAATATAAAACTTATAAATAATATTATAATAATAAATCGTTAAAATCCGTTAAACTTAAATATTAATATACTTTAAAAGGGTAAAAGTATATATGCAAATAATAACGTATGAACCTTAAAACAGACATCTTATTTCCATTAATTAGTTAGTAATTCTCGTGTTTCTTATTATTTTAGCTCGTGAGATTCGATCCTTTGATTTCATATAACGTGCTTTCCATTTCAGTTTCAAGTTTGTCATCCAAATTCAAAGGTGAGTTTCTTACACCCCCCTTCTTACTCTTTTATTATTTTGGGGTAGCATATGTATCCTACAAAACCCAATTGCTTATGATTTTGCTTACAAACTACAATTCATTACATGGAGTTGTGTTCTTATTTGTTACTTTCTCAATATGACTTGCTCATTTATTACTTCAATATAGTATGATCATACGCCCCCTTTTGCGCTCAAGACCTTGTTGTTATCAGTGGAAAAAAGCCTCATTTTCCGAGTACGTTGGTGCACAATCCCAACCGGAAAGGACCTTATTTGCTTTTCACGAGTTTCCATGGAATTGTATGATTTTTAAGTAATATATAAAAACTGTGTGTACTCACAAATTATTAAGTTAGTTGACATTATTTTATACATATGTTACATGTAAGCTTATTAGAGGATGAAACAAGAGAAGATACTAGACATAGGATTATCAATAATAAAGTGTTTGACTTGTTTATTTCCTTGTAATTTTTCTTATTTGCAAAAGTACTTGTTATTTGAATCATCAATGAAATAATGATAATATTGTCACTTAATAGTGTCACGTGTGTTTTGAACAATCTATACATCGCACCCGGGCGTATTCCGCTTTAGCCAGGGTGTTACAGATTGGTATCAGAGTCGTGACTATAAGATAGGAAATTAGACGTACTGTTCTAGTTAGTTATAGTTTATTTGCTTAATTGCTTAGGTTGCATAAATAGAAATTATGTGGGCCTTATGTGATTGTTCAAAGCACTTACTTGTTATTATTATACTGATGATTCAATTACTTCAATTACACAAGCACACACAAGTCCAAGGCTTATGCCTAAAAACAAGGATTTCTTTTTATTGTGGTGTTCCGGTATTTCTTCTTCTAAAAGATGGTTCTTTATGGCGGGTATGTAATAAACTGTAAGGGGGATGTTCTTGTAATCCGAAACTCTTGACACTAAGGTTATTGAAACCTAAGGATAAGCAATGCACATAAATCCCAATCAGACGCGGGACCCGGTTGCTTCCCTGGAGAGTTAGGAAATGGCATGAACTCTATTAAGACAAAGCATATCACTTTCAATGCCACATGAATCATAAGTTTAAGTTTTCAAACATGACCATGTTCTCTTTGTGAAAAGAATATGGTTGCTTTCTTAAGGATGTCACGCAAGTCATGGTGGTTCATTCGACGTGTGACTCCTACCCTCAATGTTTTACAATGTGTTTTAACTAGAAGTCTGTCAAGTCGTGGTGGTACATGAATACCCAGCTATCGGTTCAATCCGATTTCAAGTTTCTTTGATGTTTGGAAAATAGGAGTCCATGGTGGTTCATGAAAACTCTAAAGTCCATACAAGATTTATTATCATTTTTATGATTTTTATTTATGTGTTTATTTATTTCTTTTTAAAGAAAACTTTAACAAGAATTTTTATACCACACCTCGTCTCACGATTTTCGTCACCATTGTTCGCAGAATGTCTCTCCGTTTCAACAAGCGCCGTTCTTCCGAAACCTCTAGCCGCAAGTTGACTGCTCAAATAACTAAACAACTAGCCGTGGTCATTCCTGATATCATGACCCAAATCTACCAGAACCTCTTTGCTAGTACCACCTCTGGTTCAAACGAGCCTAAACCATCTCACTGTTCGTTTACGACTTTCACCAGTACCAAACCCCTAGAGTTTGACGGGACTAAAGGTACCACTTCCCTACTTCAGTGGTACGAACAGATGGAGAGAAAATTCCTCCACATTGAGTGTCCCGATGACAAGTGAACCCGTTTTGCTACAAGTGTCTTTGAATAGGGTCACTTACCTGGTGGGTGAAGGAAAAGTCAACTCGTGGTGCCGAAGAAGCCATGGCTATGTCGTGGGATGAATTGATAGAACTGATGACCAAGCATTTCTGCCCTCCAAGTGAGCTTATGAATTTGGAAGCTGAGTTTTGGAACCTCAAACAAGAGAGTGGTGAGCACGTAGCTTACACTTCTCGTTTCAAGGAACTTAGTGTGCTAGTACCTCACATTGTTACCCCAACCTCGCGTGCCATCGATAAGTATATTCGGGGACTACCGAGACAAATTCAAGATAGTGTAGCGAGTAGTTCTCCCAAAGAACTTGGTGACGCAATTAACCTTGCTGTAACTTTAACTGATAATCATGTTAAAGATGAGACTTTGACATCGAAAGGATCAAAGAAACCTGCTGATAAACCCTCTACCGAGCCCAAAGAATCCAAACCCGATTCATCCAAGCATGTATATTCCTCAAACTACCACAACAAGAAATGCAAGAACTATGCGCTAAATCAAAAAACCGCACCACAACCCCAACCCAACCTTACACCACCTCTTCGGAAACCGTACAATGGACCCCTTCCATTATGCAACGCCTGTCAACGACACCATCCCTCCTTTTCCATTTGTCGTCAATGCACTCGTTACAACCGTTTTAGGCACCTTAGTGCCACTTTCCATGAGACCTCTGTGTCTTATGCCCAACCATTGAATCAAGTGCGAGCTTGCTACCATTGTGGTGATCCTAACCACTTTCGCAACGCGTGTCCACAACTCGCAATTGTAAACTTGCTTCAGCTTGCACCAGCTCCGCTATACCAAGTGCAAACTTATCAAACCCAACCAGCTTATCAACCTCAAGGTCCACTGTTGTTGTCTAACCAAGCTCAAGTGGAGCCGCATCCAGCTATTCGAGCTCCTACACCTCAAATGTTTTCTACGAACGCGAATCAGATCTGATTTCTAAGATCTTAATACGATTAACGGATCTAGTTCATGATTACTCTTAATTATGTATATCTATATGTTATATTAATTGTATTATGTGTATATATTAGTAATAGATTAAGTGTGTGAAGCTTTGATCGAGAGAGTAAACGGACAGAGGTTCAATATCTTAAAACCAAAACTTAAATTAACAAAGGAGAAATCCTCTATATATAGAAGATGGATTCTAGTTCGTTACACATTCCATAACGAACTAGTCTCCACTTCATTACATTACAATACATTACATAAACATAACGAACTGCCCTCTAATTCGTTAAACATCCTTAACGAATTAGGAGGGAAAATAACTTAAACATCTAGTTCGATAAACATCCTTAACGAACTAGATTGACTATAACGAACTAATTTAATATAATAATATTTCTTTCATTAATAAATACAAAAGATAAATGCAAAGACTTGAGACGCAAAACCGTGCGCTAACAGACACCCCCTCGTCTTGAGCTTTTTGTCTTTTAAATTATTTGAAGCACTTCGTCTGCCAGTCTCTGCAGCTGTGAATCCCATGCTCTTGACACACACAAACAACACCTTGAAACGGCATTGCTCGGTTATAGTCTTCAAGACACTCGATTAATATCTTATTCCTGAACAACACATCATTGTCGGTCTCTGTCAAGTTCACGAGCCACATCAGATCAATAATCTTAACCAGCTCGGTCCTTAAGCCCTTTCCCAACACAATAACAGACTCGCCAGTACGATTGTCATAATAACAGCGGTCGAAAGATAAATACATATGCTGATTTAGCGTCTTGACAGGAACGCGCTTCATCGTCCTTGGCGGTTTTATTTTAAGCACGAGCTTCCTCCAACCCGGCCTTGGATCGATCTCGTCAATACGTTTACGGGTTGGTATATGCGGATTAAAGAATTTAAACCCATGGTTCACCTCGAACAGCAAATGTTGGTGGAACCAATTTTCTTGGTGATTCCCACCACGGTTTATGAAAGGTCGACACGCGAGGGTACGAACATCCCAACGCGGTAATGAGAGAACGTCAGTAATATTTTCATAGTACTGGACGCCGTTCTCCCATTTGATAATACAGACCTTTAAATCAGAATCATAAAGCCATGAAATGATATCACCTCTTACTTTAGACACGACTTTAAAGGAAGTCATCTGATTAGCTTTAGCCCGTGCAACAACTTCCACTTTCAGCTCTTTGTCAACATACCTGTAAGCATCAATAATCTTACGAGCTCTCTTGTCTCTACAAGCAAACCATCCTTGAATATCAGCAATGGATGGATAAGTCTTTGAATCAAATCTTGTATCAACACTTTTGCCCTTTAAGTCTTTCTCCAACTGATCCTCGGCTGCTTTGACAGTTTCTTCAGTGAATACCAGAGCACCCTGATCAACATTTGATCGTTGGAACAGATCTGGGTATTCCTCAGTCGTTACGTCCTCAATCTTTACCTCCTCATATTCATAGTTAAATGATGTGTTCATCTAAATCATCATTCAGAATTTCCACGTCATTCTCAACTTCGACATCCTCCGCAATCTCTAACACATTTAACTCATCTTCATTCAAACCAAGAGTATAGAAATCTGCTCTCGTGTTAAATACCGTTCCACGAACTGTCCCACCTCAATCTCATTAGCATTTACAATGCTTCTGATCACCCCCTCACCATCAACGAATATAACCGTGTCAGCCTTTATCGACTCAATTGGCTTGACATTCGTCAAATCTTAAAAAATGACCAGCTGACTGTCAACATTACCAGTTGCCCCACGCGTACCTGCACTGAAGGATGAGCCGTGAGTTTGTTTCGTCTCACTTCCCTTGGCACCTGACTCATCATGATCTTCATCATCATTTCTGAGCTTCTTTAATTCATCTTCTTTGCATGTAAGATGCAGAATCTAGTCCTCTTGTTCCTTTAACTTCACCCCCTGAGAGGTAACAATCTCACGAAGGGCTTTGGTTTCCTTTTGGCAAAAAGAGACATAGCTCAGCATCTTCTTTTGATTATACATCATACGCTCTTGAGTCAGACGGTCAGAATCCATTTGATTTTCATAATGATGAAGTAAACTCAAGAGCATATTCATCTGTTGATCTTGTATCATGGCATTAAATGAGGGAGGGATTGGCTGAACAGGACCTTGAGGATGATTGAGCCTCATAAATGAGATATACATACGCGGTGGTGGCATCATCGTCGGTGTTGGTGAAACCACCAATGTAGCAGTCGTATGCCTTGACAAAGTAGATAAAACTGACTGTGGAATCATGCCAAGCCTAGGATCAGAAGTGAGTGTGGTCATCAACGTGAGTTTCGGGGTGCTAGTAGTACGCGGCACTGTAACACCCCGTAACCGCAGTGGAAACGTAAACGGGATGCAACAGACACCTCTGATATCAACCACATTGTTTATAAAGAAAATCGAATGTATTAATATACTTCAAAATTACTTTGTCTCGTCTTTCATTATCGTCTAGGTGATACACACTTCATACAATACGATTCATAATTCTATCGGTTATAATGTATCCTAACGTCCAGCACGCAAAACTTACACACATCAAGCACTTAGCACGTAATCAATCACTTTATCTTAGTTGTACCTGAAAAGCATGTGAGAAAACGGGTCAACTACGAATAGTTGGTGAGTTTCACAATTTTAGTAAACCATGATAAATCCATATCATAACATAATATTATCTGGGGACACTGTCAGCCCATAAATACATTTAATAACCTCTGGGAACTCTGTTACCCCAGAAACATACTTCCAATAACCTCTGGGAACTCTGTTACCCCAGAAACACATTTAATAACCTCTGGGAACTCTGTTACCCCAGAAACATACTTCCAATAACCTCTGGGAACTCTGTTACCCCAGAAACACACTTCCAATAACCTCTGGGAACTCTGTTACCCCAGAAACATATTTAATAACCTCTGGGAACTCTGTTACCCCAGAAACACATTTAATAACCTCTGGGAACTCGGTTACCCCAGAACACATTTAATAACCTCTGGGAACTCGGTTACCCCAGAACACTGTTTCGGGCTTTACACTGTTAGCAACTCAGACAATTACCATCTTAATTCATTACCGTACGATTCCCGTACAATAAACATTATATAAATACGTTCATTTCCATGCGATCAGCATGTACTTAAACACTTTGATAAAAACATGCTTTCCGCCCCGGGAAAATATTTAAAACAGTTCAGTAAAAAGGGGCTCGTGAAAACTCACCTTAGCACATGCAAGTAGGTAATAACAATCAATATCAGTTAACTCGTCCAATCTGTAATATGATCCCTACGATCATTATTATACAACTATTGTTTATATAATCTTATCAATCGGTACACCTGGGGACACTGTCAACCCAGCACTGTACCCGTTCTGGGGCAAGGTTAACCCAGAAACACTTATCCGGACTCAGATTGTGATATCGTTTAGAGTTCCAAGGTCACAACTACTTTTAGTCGTTTTTCTCGTTTTGCGTGCCTAGCACTGTTATCCGTTTTTTATGTTTCAAAAATGAGTTTGGTCACACACGACCCGAAAATAGTGGTTGACGGATAATTTAATTAAAGATGTGAAATTATAGCTCGGTTTAGACGTCCCGATTGGCCGCGGGACCCGTTTCCGTCTTTGGCGTACCGGAAACTATTAAAATAGATTAAAATTACTCAAATCATCCGAATTATTTTCGGATGATTTATTTTTACTTGTTTAGCTCATTTATATGAAAATAGTTCATTTTTAGGGTTTTTGTACACCAGTCAGCTCGCTTAAGCGAACTTCACCGGTTTACGCGTTTTACTTTAAAAGTTTGATAATTAACACAAATAATTATCCGTTTACTCTCGGATCTTGAAATTTTGCACAAATCACTTTTTAACAGTGGGGAATTTTATAAAAATATTTTGAGAATTAATTTTATATTTAAAATTTACTTATCTATTTTTAAACACCATTTAAACACTAATTATGTCGTAAATACCAAACGATCTTAGAAAAATCCCAAATTTCTCCTGGATGTTCCCTGCCATCCACATAGTCCCCTGTAATTTTTCCAAAACCAAAATCTTCTTTTAAATGCCATTTTTACTAAAACCGAGCTTGAAATCCCAGAACTCGTTTAACCGAAAAACCTACTTAGACTTCTCCAACGGACCTCAAATTTTGTGTGTGACTTATACATGATATGAAAAGCTTATCCACAATTTTCTAGAATTGTTCATGATATTTAACTATTTTTCACCATTTTTGGCCAAAACCGAGCATTAAATTCACCAAATATTCATCCTTCATCCAAAAATTACCAAAAATTCACAGAACTCATATTTCCATGTGTTTAACACCTCTGTAAAATTTCGTGACCTAACTCTAAACGACCAACAATCTGTCCAAAAACACATACACCGACAAAAACCGAATATACCTTTCGTTTTCCGCCACTACAAGCTACAAACTCATCTTTCCGCCTTATCTACCACTAAATACAGAGCCTACAAACAACATACCACAATACCAAGCAAGTTATACTCACGATCAAGCCATTTCTTTCATGGTTACGGTTATGATATAAAAACAAAGATTTTAACCGTAAAAATTCGTTTTTTACTCTTTTAACTCCTTTCTAGGATCAAGATCCCTTGTATAACTTGTATACATCCCTTGATCACACGAGAATCGGTTTCTGTTGGTACATGTTTGTCAGTAGTTCATAGTCTAGTATTTGTTATCGAGTCTGTAATATAGTTAATGGTTTGTTTATGTTTTGTTTTGTAAACTAGCGAAGTTATCAGCAAGTTCGCTATGGCGAACTTGCTGATTTAGCGAGGTTACTGACAACTTCGCCAGTGGCGAAGTTGTCGTGTTTAAATACACTGTTTCAGCCGAAACAGAAGAGAACGTGAGTTAGGGTTTTTGGTTACGCTTTGTTTCGTTTTGTTCTCTGTAACAGTGACTTACTGTCACGTGTTTAGTTATTCAATATAACGTGTTTACCTTATAGCTCGTGTTCATTGTTCGTGTATTCAATCTCTACAATATCTACACTCGTACCTATATACGCAGGGATTCCGCACCTGCGTTGTTAGAGATTTCCCGTGTACGATCCGCGTTCAGGAACCTACAATTGGTATCAGAGCCATCGGCTCGATTGTGAGGTTCGGGATTTCACGCGGGTGTAGATTTCGTTTAATTTCGGGTGTTACCGGGACGAGTTTTTGGTGTGTTTATTCATTCTAGCTACCTACCAGTGTGTTTAAGCCTTTAAACCTTCAAAATTCTCGTTAAAATCCGAGTTTCAGATCTGAACTGTTCTTCGCGTTCATCGGGCGAAGTTGCTGAATTCAGGCGAAGTTGCCGTCACTGGAGATTAGGGTTTCGGCGAAGATATAAGGATTAGCGAAGTTAACCACAACTTCGCTTACCTCATAAGTTCGCCAAAGCGAAGTTATCCGTAACTTCGCTTACCACCCAACTTCGCTTACATCCTAAGTTCGCTCATTCTAAGCGAAGTTATTCTTAACTTCGCCAAGTCAAGCGAATTTAAGATCCAGCGAAGTTCTTGTTCAGCGAAGTTAACTTCCAGCGAAGTTATTCTTAACTTCGCCATCTGAGCTGTTTTAATATTTTTTTTGTGTTTTTCAGGTTTTTCAGGTTTTCGCAAGGATGTCCGCGATTAACATCTCAGATTTAGTCAAGATGGAGGTAGAGGCGGGGTCAGCCACTAAGGCCCCGAGGTTGATGAAGGGAACGGACTTCGTGGCATGGAAGGACAGGTTCATCCAGTATATCAAATATCAGGACGCCAAGATGTGGGTGTGCATGCAGGATGGATATGTACCTCCAACCATGCAATACGAAGGACGTGATGTGGTGAAGAAGTACAGTAAGATGGATGACGAGGAGAAGAAAATGTATGAGGCTGAGAGTAAGGCCCATGCTGCTATTACTATGGCACTACCTCAAGAAGTTCTTCATACATTCCGAAAGTACACTTCTGCAAGAGAGCTCTGGGATGCTCTGGAAAACAGATTCGAGGGGAACGTGGGTATACGTGCCTCAAAAATTAAACTTTTAAAAACCCAATTCTCCGTCTTCAAATATTTGAAGAATGAATCCTTAGATGATATTATCACCCGATACTATCACTTAATGACAGAGCTTAGCAACTATTCAATTGCCTATCGAGAGGAGGAGATCGTTGAAAAGCTTCTAGATGCTCTCCCACCGAAGTGGGAAATGTACACCGTGTTAATGAGGGATGACAGAGACTTTCCTAACTGTGACTTAGAGACTGCAGTAAACAAGCTCAGAACTTATGAGCTAAATATGGTACGAAAGGAGACACCTACAGACCAGATACAAGACCCTGGTATGTATGGTGCTAAAGTTAACTCAGGCTCAAGTTCAAGGCCTGAATCTGCTGCATTTTATTCGAAGGGGGAGTCAGGTTCTGACTCTGCACATGAAGGAAATGTTTCTGTGAACTCAAATGGGGACGTATGTTTTGTTGCTGGAGGATCTAGTGCTTCAAAGCCTCAATCCTCTACAAGTGGTTATTCAGCTGGTCCCACAAGCAATAATTACACCAAGATGCCTATGAGTGTAAAATCTGCTGAAGAGCAGTTTGCAGTCTACGCTTCATTTATTGCTTCATACGAGAATTATATCCAGGGGAAGATTGTGGACCCTGCCGTTCTTGATGAGGATTATGACCAGATTGATGCTGACGATTTGGAAGAAATGGATTTGCAATGGCAAATGGCAATGATCGTGAGACGGGTAAAACGTTTTATGAACAAAACAGGAAGAAAGTTTGTTGGTGGTAGGCCTGGATTTGACAAATCAAAAGTAAGGTGCTACAATTGTCAACAGTTCGGGCACTTTGCTAGGGAATGTAGGAATGAGAGAGTTGAACGGGGACAAGTTAGGCCTAACCAACACTCTGGAATTAACCGCGAGATCAATGCCATGTTAACTAGAGAGGCAGGAGAATACAACTGGAACCAACACTCAAGTGGTTTGGGTGAACAAGCACACATGGCTGAGACTGAAGCTGTAGAAGTTGAGAAGATTACTGGAGAAGAGAAAGCTACTGGAAAAGAAGCAGCTTTCATGGCAGATGAGAAGGATAATCGCTCCGAGGTAAGTACCGAGAATATTTGTACTAATTGTGAGAATTTGTCTGAGCAACTCACTTCGATAACTGATCAGTACATCCGTTTAGATGCTGATTTTAAAACACTTAAGGAAGATCATCTCTTTACTAAGGCAAGAGAAAACAGTTATAAAGTTAAGATAAAAGCATATGAAAAAGACATTAAAAGCTTAAAAACTAAACTTGCTGAGAAAATTGATGTAATTGATCTTAGTTATGAAGTTTTAGAAGAGAAAACTAAATTGATTGCTGATCGGGATAAACAGATTGCTGACCATCAGGTGAAGGTGGTGGAACTGAACCGCAAACTTGAGCAGTTCAGGAATTCCTCGGCCATCCTTGATCACCTCGTGAGTGATCCAGGTAACTCTGCAAAGAGGGGAGGAATTGGCTATCACGAAGTTCCACCACCCTTCAACCACAACTATACTTATAATCCGAGTGTTCAAAAATCTGTTGATTTCGAGTTTCCTCAGACAACTCCAATTAAGATTACAAGAGTTGAATCGAGTGTTAGTAGTGGCGAAACGAGTTCGCCTGTTTCGAGTGTAAATCTTTCTGTTTCAAGTCCAGTCTCATCGGATTCGGATAAGTTGTCCGAATCAGGTAAGACAAAAGAGAAGGTGGTGTTACCCACTGGTGGAGATAAAAATAAAACTTCTAAAAAGAATACTCCACTCAACCCGTACGTCCCACCTTATGTGAGACGAACGGACAGTAACACACCCTCCACATCTAAAACACCTTTTGAAAAGAAAAAGGAGCATAGGTGTTGCTTTAGATGTAATAAAACAGGGCACCTTGTTGCTGATTGCCCTCTGAAGCAACGCATCAGAGAGGTGAGGCCCTCGAAAAATGAGACTAAGGTTTTTGGTAATCGTTTGAATGTTCAAAATGAAAACCATTCAAATTTGAGACATAATACTGGTTTTCAAAGAAACACATCTCGTTTTTACACTAATAAACAAACCAGATGCTATAATTCTTTTGAGTCTCTTAATGTGCGTCGTTTTGGTTGGTCTCACTATCAGTCTCCAAGGAGGTATCCTGTTAGGACTTGTGGAAATTTTCCTAATGCTAACTTTGGTCAGCCAAGGTGTGTGAGTTCGGTTGAGAAGGTTAATCGACCCAAGACCAAGAGGTCTTGGGTCCCCAAATTTTAATAATCTTTTTTTTTGTGCAGGAACAGTTGAACAGGGCTTCCAATAATCTTTGGGTTGTGGACAGCGGCTGTTCCCGGCACGTGACTGGTAACAAGAATTTGTTACAAGATTTAAAACCTGTTCAAGGAGCGAGAGTCAGTTTTGCCGGTGAGAGCGGAGGCAAAATAACAGGAAGGGGTACGGTAACTAACGGGAAGATGACGTTAGAAAATATGAACTTTGTTGAAGAGCTGAAGCTCAATCCCGAGTAACCATGTTTTTTTTTTTGTGTTTATTTAAAAAAAAAAAAAAAAAAAAAAAAAAAAAAAAAAAAAAAAAAAACGTCACTATTGCTTAAAATTAGTCGGTTACCTCGGTTTGATGGACATATCCTCAGATATGTTTTGGTCCTCGTTTCTACTTGTAGAGAATGAGGGTCGCCATTAACCAGATGACTGAAAGTGACCGGGGCGGTTATGATGTGTTTTCTTTCTGTCGCTGAAAATTAGTCGTTCATACTTAGTTACAAGGACACATACTAGTATGTGGTCGGTCCAGTTGATCCATTGGATCTTCAGGATAGCCGTTTACCTGATGACTTTGACATGATTGGGGCAATTGAATTCAAAACTTTATTTTGGGAAATGAAATTACTTTTCAAGTCTATTACTTCGTAAGAAGTTCTTTGCTGTGTTTAAAAGAAAATTGATCCACCCTTGGAAAATGATATATATACTGACTATGTGTGCCTAACTAGTGAAGTTATTAAGCTTAAAAGGCTTTAGAACAGTCATTGTATGTCATGGTAATTTTAATGGTGCGTAAAAGTGTATGTGATACTAACCTAAATTTACTCGAATTTAATGTGGAAACTCCTTAAGAGTTTTGCATGTCTTCATACATATCTTTTCAAAGGATAGGCAGAAAAGCAACTACCCAGTCATACACGAGCCCGTGAGTGTTCTGATTCCCGTGAAGAAAGCATTTCAAGACACTGCAGTGATCCAGATTCGGGACTTGCAGTAGTTTAGTACTCCGATGAAAACTCTTATGTGTGATTAAAAAAAAAAAAAAAAAAAAAAAAAAAAAAAAAAAAAAAAAATGTACTTATGAGAAATAGTAACAATCAAGACTTCTCAAGTCTGGAGTAAGAAGAGACCGGGAAGCAGACAATGTGTATCTACAGGATAATCAGACACTATGGGTCGAAGTCAATTCGGGGTGATTTGGGTATAGCCAAATACGCTTTGAGAATAGATAGAAGATATCATTACCTCTGAGTTGTTGCCAACTTAAATTTTTGAGCTTAACTGAACCTTAATCCGTATCACAGAAACGATGAAAACCATTTAAGTTATTTACATGCTTACAACCTGTCTCTTTATGTCATAATACAGCTAAACACGGATCTATGTGACAGTCACATAGTTAGTATGATTCCTGTTAGGATCTTTTCTAAAACGTGCTAGTCCTTAACTAGACTGAAATTTGATCCCTTATACTTTAATTTTTTTTAGATAGTTTTATGTTTTTTTTTTTACTGATTACTCTTGGTTGAGGTTGAGCATAGGAACGTAATAGATACCTTGAAGGAGTTCTTGGCATCTCAGGGGGAGATAAGCTATAGAGGCGATGAACTGAGGACTAAAAGACGACAAGATCATGACGATGATCCCAATGCACCTTCGGGTGCAGGTGGTGAGCTGCCAAGAACCTCTCAGGATCTTGGGGCTTCCACAGCTGAGGGGGAGTCAACTGATGCAGCGGGTGATGATGTTGTGAATGTTGATGACGATGCTGATGTTGAAGACGTCATCGATGCTTTGAAGGAGTTAGATGAGGAGGAGGTTGATGACTTTGTGAATGATGATGACGATGATGTGTTACCCGTGGAGGAAATTGAAAGGATTGGAGAAAATATTGATGTGGTGAATGTGTTAGAAGAAGGAGAGATCGTGGATGACGCAGTGGAACATGAGATTCCAGCTGTTGAAAGAGCAGATTTGGGAGATGAGAATGTGGTAGATGATACGGTATGGGAGGAGCAACCAAATTGGAAAGAAGGGTGTGCTCAATGGTTTGTTAAAACTAAGAAGCCTGCAGTGCCAACAATGTTTAGAAAGACGTATAATATAAAGGGCTATGCAGAGTCGAAGAAAGGTATTATATGCTGGTTGTACGACAAAGAGTTGAAATTATTTGTGATCAAAAGGTACGACGGCATTCAATACTTTAAAAGATTATTGAGATCTCTAAACTCCCTACCGGAATGCGAGGTGAAAGAGTTAGCAAGACTGGGGCTAATTAACAGAAGTAACGATAATATGGCGAGAATTATTGAAAAGATCGTCTGGAAAGAAGCCATCAAAGACAAAAAGTTTGAACTGCTAAAGCCTCAGAAAGGAAGATTGATAGAAGATAAAGATAGGGGAATGAGGGCTGACGGAAAACCATGGATGGTTATGAAGTATAAACCAGTCCGACATCTGAAGGAAGTACCAATGAGAGTCATGCCCAAGAATGTCCTAACAGATCTGAAATGGTGGTATGTGGATTGCGAGACAGCTGAGGCGGTTATGGAAGATGAGGACGAACAAGAAGTTCTTCGGGTTTATGACCCGATGCATCTTGTTAATCTATCGCAGGCTGATCTGGAAGTGCTGAACAACAAGAAGATCTTCTACATTCCTGCTTGGAAGGATCAAGCGAGGAAATATCAAGGAGTTGTGTCGGTTTGTGTGAGAGAAGGGGCGCACGCGTGAAAGTGCAAGATTACAAGACTCAGAGATCAAGATATGAAGCTACTGCCAAGGGGGAGTCTGTTGGTACATGTTTGTCAGTAGTTCATAGTCTAGTATTTGTTATCGAGTCTGTAATATAGTTAATGGTTTGTTTATGTTTTGTTTTGTAAACTAGCGAAGTTATCAGCAAGTTCGCTATGGCGAACTTGCTGATTTAGCGAGGTTACTGACAACTTCGCCAGTGGCGAAGTTGTCGTGTTTAAATACACTGTTTCAGCCGAAACAGAAGAGAACGTGAGTTAGGGTTTTTGGTTACGCTTTGTTTCGTTTTGTTCTCTGTAACAGTGACTTACTGTCACGTGTTTAGTTATTCAATATAACGTGTTTACCTTATAGCTCGTGTTCATTGTTCGTGTATTCAATCTCTACAATATCTACACTCGTACCTATATACGCAGGGATTCCGCACCTGCGTTGTTAGAGATTTCCCGTGTACGATCCGCGTTCAGGAACCTACAGTTTCATCTCGGGTTTTCACCCATTTTTCATTTGAAACCTCAATTTCTCAAGACTATAGAATTAAAACTATGAATCCACCATTAAAATCATGTTTTACCTTGTGATTCTTGCTTAAACACTTGGGTTTTTGGATGAGGAATTGAGAGAATTGGATGAAGATGGATGATTGTTGTTTGAAAAAAGAAAAAAAAAGATAATAAAGGCCATAGGGCCGATCGGAAGTTTTGGATGTGTGGGGTGGGACCCACATGTTCAATCTTGGCCACATTTTTGGATTCTCGTAATCCGGATAATGTTTTGGATAATCTGGTTCAGTTCGTTTCTCGGTTAAACGTTTAATTCGGTTTACAACGAGGCCAAAATGGTTGTTTTTCGGCTTAAAAATAAAATTTATATAAAACCGATTTAAAAACTTAAACCATGGCATTTATTAACTCGAAACGTCATATTATTAGTTATTACGCATCTTTTTCGGCTTGATCGATCGTCTCTTGCTCGGTTTGGTATTAAAGGTTTCGTTTATCGTACCGACGTACTATTAAATCGAAATCCTTTTTCTGTGCTTTAATCCACTTATCCCGAAGCTTTATTACTTCGTAACATCACTAAATATCATATATCTCGTCTATAATTGAACCCTCGATTCATTCGGGTTTCAATAACTATCGATCGTTTGATCGCATAATCAATACGGTGAATTATATATTCACGTACAATCAATACAATGAATCATGTTTTCTCGTATAATTACCATGGTAACTCATGTACCCGACGTTACATATGACGTAACTAACGTCTACCGGTTAGGGTATACCTGGTTTCGTCGGAATCGTTACATTCTCCCCCCGTTAAGAAATTTCGTCCTCGAAATTTTACACGCCCACTATCTCCTTTCGAGAGGAAGGTGGGGGGTTTTTCCTTTAGAATTCATCCTCGCGTTACCAAGTATAATCTGGTCTTCGCTGTGAATTTCACTTAATCTTAATAAAACTTGGTATGTCCAAACTGTTTAGTTTTCCCGACTATTATTTCTACGGGATTATTTATGATATCAAGCATGTCTTCTATGATTACCTCTATTACTAGTACTTTCGTTGCCTCATCGCTTAGGCACTTTTCAATCCGTATACATGGCAAAAAATCATGTATAGTACTTAGCCCCTAGAGTACTTTAATCGATAAACTAAATGACCAACCATGGAGATAGTTCTCATGGGGTCCAATTTATTAAGAAGCTATTTTCGGTTTTGCCAAACCTCATATCACCTCTCTAAGGTGACGCCTTAAAATACCTTGTCACCTCTCTCCGGCGACAATGGTTTCCTTTGAATGTTGGCATAACTCCTTTGCCAATCACGCGCTGCTTTCAACTTGTCTTAAATATTATAAATCCGATTGGTTGTTTCTCTAATCAATTCCAATCTTATGGCTTGATTGACGCCCATTTTCAATTTAACAAATTGGTGATAATTACTTCACCCATAAAAAGCTTCAAGCTCTCGATGCTTCCTTCCCCGCCTTCCAATAATGGAAGTAGGGTGACTATTTTGGTCTGAGATAATTGAAAATGGCACTCCACGACGAGATACCATTTCACCATCAGGAATTTAGGCAAGAATTCATTGTGGTAATCGTCATAGATTGGAATGAAATGCGAGGATTGGTTAATCGATCCGCGATTACCCAATTTTCCTCATGCCTTTGATATATCTTGGGAATTTGCATCCCGAAATCCAATGTAATTTATTCCCACTATCATTGGCGACTTTTCTGTTATTGTGGCGTTCCCAAGGGTTTTCGGTATGCAGCCTTATCTCTTGCATAACTTAAATTTTCACCAACATACGTAACCATATCTTTCTCCACTCTCGGTCATTAACAACATCCTTTCAGAGATCTGTATCATCAATAGTCAAATCCGATCCCGGATGTATGGATTATTTCGATCTATGCGCTTCGTCAATGATTAATTCACGAAGGTCATGGAGGGTCGGGATCCAAATCCGATTTTTGAAGTAGAGAATTTCGTGCACGCGTTGCTCGAAATTCTTCTCATTGCCGTAAAGTTCCTCCTTTTCCAATTGTCCCTCTTTCAACGCCTCACGTTGAGCGACTCGAATCAGATCCGAAAAGTTCGACTGGACTATCATCCCCAACGCCCTCATTCGCAATGGCTTAACCCGATCTTTCCTACTAAAGGCATCGGTTACGACGTTAGCCCTGCCGGGTGGTAACGGATGTCACAGTCGTAATTGTTTAACAACTCAAACCCATCTTCGTTGCCTCATATTTAGTTCTTTCTGATCGAATATGTGATGCAAACTTTTATGATCGGTGAAGATGGTGCACTTCGTATCGTAGAGACAATGTCTCCACATTTTAAGTGCATAGATAACCGCTCCCAGTTCTAAGTCGTGAGTAGTGTAATCTTACTCGTGTACTTTTAACTGTCGGGAAGCATAGGTTATAACCTTCATATACTGCGTCAACACGCATTCTAACCCTTTACGCGATGCGTCACAATACGCAACAAAACATCGTCTCCATCGGGGAGACTTAAAATCGGCGCTTGGCACAGTTTTAATGGTTTCTATCTTATTTGGTTCTATGCGAAATCCTTGTTGTTTTACAACCTGACCAAGGGACTATGCATTCTTTATTCAAAATCACATTTTGAAAACTTCGCGTACAACTCCTCTTGCTTTAACACTTCCACAATTTTCCTTATCCGTCGTTCGTGCTCTTCTTTACGTTGCGAATATATTAAAATATCATCAATGAATGTTATGACAAATTCGTCAAAATAAAGTTACAGACTCGGTTCATGAGTTCCATGAATGCTGCCGGCGCATTTGTTAGCCCGAAAGGCATAACTAAGAATTCATAATGGCCGTAGCGAGTCCGAAACACTGTTGTTGCATCGTCTTCCTCTTGGATCTCTCATTTGGTGATAACTATATATAAGATTAATTTTCTAAAGATAATTCGCCCTTTGCGGTTGGTTAAACAGATCATTAACTTCGAAGAAGTGAATACCTATTCTTGATCGTCACTTTATTCAATTTTCCCTAATCAACACATATTCTAACACTTCCGTCCTTAATTTCCCAATTAAAACTGGTGCACCCCATGGTGACTAACTAGGTCGTATAAAATCTTATCTAACAATTCTTGTAACTGATTAGATAATTCATGCATCTCGGACGGTGCAATTCGGTAGGGTGCTTTAGCAACAGGGCCAGCCTGAGACATTAATTCGATTCCGAATTCGACCTGTCGGTTTGGCGGTAATCCAGGGAGTTCTTCTGGGAAAACTTGTGGAAATTTGCGTACCACCGGGATATCTTCTATATGTTTTCTTTTAAATACTTTGGCAATCACGTTTGTTAAATACACCACGTCTTCTTGTCGTAAATATTATAACATCTCAAGATGAGATTAGAGTGGTAACATAATACCGTACACTTTTCTCTGTATCAAATCGCTTCATCGTCCGAAGGAGATCTTCTAATCGTCTTCTTTTCATATTTGATTTCAGCTTCATGTTGAGTTAGCCAATCCATGCTAACTATTACGTCAACACTTCTTTACTTTACTGGTCGTAGGTCAATAAGGAAAGGTTAATCGTTCAGAATAATAGGACAATTCGGAACAATTTAGTTAACCATTAGGGATTTACCGTTAGCGATTCTACAGTATAGGGTTCTATAATTTCACTTAATCGGTATCTTTCCCAATAATAGGAGGTTAACGGGAACTAACTTCTATCGACGACCGTAAAAATTATCACTGAAGTCTATTGATTTAAAACTACCACATACTTAACACCACCTTTGGATCATGACGTGCTTTATTCAAATTACTCACAAAAGCACGGCTCCTTGCTTGATCAGAGGTTGATGCTTGTCATGAGGTTCATCTTCCAACGACACCTTGGTTCAACTTTGGGCAATTTCTTTTGAAACATTCGGTACTGCCACATTCATAGCAAGTACAACTGTTTGGCATAATTTGATTTCTCTGGGTGGATTGTTATTGAAGTTGTTGGGTTCGGAGTGGTCGTACAGGGATGGGTTGGGGGTTGCCGGTTCACAAGGCTTCAATTGGTTCTACAATTGGGGCATTACGTCCATCTTTACTACACCTGTGGCCCACTATCACTCGACATTCTTCTTCCTGCCGATAACCATATATTTTCCACATTCAGGGAAGGACCCTTTATGCGGTTCATGGTTTCGCACCAGAACTAGTCTTAGTATAATTCTGGGTTGTAGGACATACCTACTTATTCACAAGTCTATCTTGCACTATACCTTTACCATTTCCCTTCTTTAACACTCGACGTCTCACCTAACGTCCTTCCATTCCGCTTCCCATAAAGTCAAATATATCAATGCTGGCTTGTGCCACAACCCTTCCAAAGGTTTTATATATTTTACAGGGTTGACTATACTCCTTATCGATGGAGTTAGTCCCCAATCTAGCACTCACTTTGCTTTGTTTCAGGAGTAATTAGCCATGCTACCAGACATGACAATTCCTTCAAAAGATTTGCGTGTTCTAAGTGATCAGCACACAACATTTCTATCTTTCATAGCTCAGTTTCCAATCTCTGAGTTTAATTACTCGAATAATAATGCTCTAGCACAAGAATTTTAAATCCTGACCATATCATCTGAGTAATAATTTTCCAACTATAATTTTTGTACCATCGTGTTCCATCACGATACAACATAATCTACCAACATATCTGTAGCATATTTCACTACACAATATTCTAGACTCTTACCAATATCCTTAACCATTTCGATCTTTTCCATCCACTCGCTAATCTATTCCTCCCTTTACCATCAGTAAACTATTAATAATTTCCTTACCACAAACAACAAACATATCCTTCATACCGGATCTAATTCATTACGACTACTATTCATGTTTAGTTTATAACTAATACTTGTAGTTATAATAGCATTCGGTGTAACATTTTCACTCTTAGTAATTACATTAAGAGTTGAAATATTCATAATCATGTGATTGCTCGATCTATAATTCTGCGTTCACATTTGCATCAACACTAGCAGTGATCTTTGATACTACATTCGGTATCATCATCTGCTATCCTTGAGCAATCAACTGAATCATATCAATCTCCATCATTGGAGTTACTCTTTTTATGTCATTCTGTCGTACTCTTTCCGTACGCAGTAACCAATACTAATCTCACCGTATAACTCGTTACCAGCTCAATCATAACAACAGGTACACATACACCCCAAATATTATCATACAAATTACACATACCCGTATCTAGTATACATATATGTCCCATAATATAACAACATACGGATTTAACCTGACGTCGGTTAACTTTTAAATACGTTTTATAACCCTTGTCACCAACTGACATAGAGATCTTCTCAACAAAGATCAATGTTTAATATGCTTGATTTCAATATCCGTCTGCATGTCAGCATAACCGATACATGCTCACTGTGAGCACCAAACGATTACATACCACGGAGTTATAATATCCTTGTTTATTCGTATATTCGGCATACACAGTATACCTCCTACGAACAAACAACCAACTATGCTATAATGACTCCAACACTTCTTCGTGTATAGGTAATCATTCTATTCGAGCATACATGGGTGTAAACATCTAACGGATGTAAGGATAACATAGGAAGTTATTAGAATAGGCGGTACCGGTGTTGGTAGGGTATGGGATTTTTCAATTTTTGGTTGGGAGTGACGGTTACTAGACATTTCTGGTTAATGTCAAACGGGAGATTTGATTTGGTACCATCATAACTATAACCCGATAAGTCCGACTTATCACCAACCGATGCTCTAGAAATTTCAGCATCCTCGGTACTTTTTATTATCACATCCCCCGGTTCCTTATCCGGGTCTTATTTCCCAATACTTGAACCCACAAGATATGCACACGTATATATATATATATATATATACACATTAGCACATATAAATAATATTATATACTGTACACATATGTTGCCATTTTTACCTATTAATGTACCCCGTGACTTCCCCTGAATTCCCTCGTGCGGACAAGTCTGTTATTATGTTCCGGACCATAATAACCCACTTGTCCATCCAAGTTCATCCCGATCTCGTCACAATAAATTATTAGTTGATATTCAGATCCTATAATACTTGAGCTACTGGTTATATTTTAGGTATCTTTTAAAGACATCCTAATTCTTTATAACCAATGGCTCTGATACCAAGTTCTGTAACACCCCGTAACCGCAGCGGAAACGTACACGGGATGCAACAGACACCTCTGATATCAACCACATTGTTTATAAAGAAAATCGAATGTATTAATGTACTTCAAAATTACATTGTCTCGTCTTTCATTATCGTCTAGGTGATACACACTTCATACAATACGATTCATAATTCTATCGGTTATAATGTATCCTAACGTCCAGCACGCAAAACTTACACACATCAAGCACTTAGCACGTAATCAATCACTTTATCTTAGTTGTACCTGAAAAGCATGTGAGAAAACGGGTCAACTACGAATAGTTGGTGAGTTTCACAATTTTAGTAAACCATGATAAACCCATATCATAACATAATATTATCTGGGGACACTGTCAGCCCATAAATACATTTAATAACCTCTGGGAACTCTGTTACCCCAGAAACATACTTCCAATAACCTCTGGGAACTCTGTTACCCCAGAAACACATTTAATAACCTCTGGGAACTCTGTTACCCCAGAAACATACTTCCAATAACCTCTGGGAACTCTGTTACCCCAAAAACACACTTCCAATAACCTCTGGGAACTCTGTTACCCCAGAAACACATTTAATAACCTCTGGGAACTCTGTTACCCCAGAAACACATTTAATAACCTCTGGGAACTCGGTTACCCCAGAACACATTTAATAACCTCTGGGAACTCGGTTACCCCATAACACTGTTTCGGGCCTTACACTGTTAGCAACTCAGACAATTACCATCTTAATTCATTACCGTACGATTCCCGTACAATAAACATTATATAAATACGTTCATTTCCATGCGATCAGCATGTACTTAAACACTTTGATAAAAACATGCTTTCCGCCCCGGGAAAATATTTAAAACAGTTCAGTAAAAAGGGGCTCGTGAAAACTCACCTTAGCACATGCAAGTAGGTAATAACAATCAATATCAGTTAACTCGTCCAATCTGTAATATGATCCCTACGATCATTACTATACAATTATTGTTTATATAATCTTATCAATCGGTACACCTGGGGACACTGTCAACCCAGCACTGTACCCGTTCTGGGGCAAGGTTAACCCAGAAACACTTATCTGGACTCAGATTGTGATGTCGTTTAGAGTTCCAAGGTCACAACTACTTTTAGTCGTTTTTCTCGTTTTGCGTGCCTAGCACTGTTATCCGTTTTTTCTGTTTCAAAAATGAGTTTGGTCACACACGACCCGAAAATAGTGGTTGACGGATAATTTAATTAAAGATGTGAAATTATAGCTCGGTTTAGACGTCCCGATTGGCCGCGGGACCCGTTTCCGTCTTTGGCGTACCGGAAACTATTAAAATAGATTAAAATTACTCAAATCATCCGAATTATTTTCGGATGATTTATTTTTACTTGTTTAGCTCATTTATATGAAAATAGTTCATTTTTAGGGTTTTTGTACACCAGTCAGCTCGCTTAAGCGAACTTCACCGGTTTACGCGTTTTACTTTAAAAGTTTGATAATTAGCACAAATAATTATCCGTTTACTCTCGGATCTTGAAATTTTGCACAAATCACTTTTTAACAGTGGGGAATTTTATAAAAATATTTCCAGAATTAATTCTTATATTTAAAATTTACTTATCTATTTTTAAACACCATTTAAACACTAATTATGTCGTAAATACCAAACGATCTTAGAAAAATCCCAAATTTCTCCTGGATGTCCCCTGCCATCCACATAGTCCCCTGTAAGTTTTCCAAAACCAAAATCTTCTTTTAAATGCCATTTTTACTATAACCGAGCTTGAAATCCCTAGAACTCGTTTAACCGAAAAGCCTAGTTAGACTTCTCCAACGGACCTCAAATTTTGTGTGTGACTTATACATGATATGAAAAGCGTATCCACAATTTTCCAGAATTTTTCATGATATTTAACTATTTTTCACCATTTTTGGCCAAAACCGAGCATTAAATTCACCAAATATTCAGCCTTCATCCAAAAATTACCAAATATTCACAGAACTCATATTTTCATGTGTTTAACACCTCTGTAAAATTTCGTGACCTAACTCTAAACGACCAACAATCTGTCCAAAAACACATACACCGACAAAAACCGAATATACCTTTCGTTTTCCGCCACTACAAGCTACAAACTCATCTTTCCGCCTTATCTACCACTAAATACAGAGCCTACAAACAACATACCACAATACCAAGCAAGTTATACTCACGATCAAGCCATTTCTTTCATGGTTACGGTTATGATATAAAAACAAAGATTTTAACCGTAAAAATTCGTTTTTGACTCTTTTAACTCCTTTCTAGGATCAAGATCCCTTGTATAACTTGTATACATCCCTTGATCACACGAGAATCGGTTTCATCTCGGGTTTTCACCCATTTTTCATTTGAAACCTCAATTTCTCAAGACTATAGAATTAAAACTATGAATCCACCATTAAAATCATGTTTTACCTTGTGATTCTTGCTTAAACACTTGGGTTTTTGGATGAGGAATTGAGAGAATTGGATGAAGATGGATGATTGTTGTTTGAAAAAAGAAAAAAAAAAGATAATAAAGGCCATAGGGCCGATCGGAAGTTTTGGATGTGTGGGGTGGGACCCACATGTTCAATCTTGGCCACATGTTTGGATTCTCGTAATCCGGATAATGTTTTGGATAATCTGGTTCAGTTCGTTTCTCGGTTAAACGTTTAATTCGGTTTACAACGAGGCCAAAATGGTTGTTTTTCAGCTTAAAAATAAAATTTATATAAAACCGATTTAAAAACTTAAACCATGGCATTTATTAACTTGAAACGTCATATTATTGGTTATTACGCATCTTTTTCGGCTTGATCGATCGTCTCTTGCTCGGTTTGGTATTAAAGGTTTCGTTTATCGTACCGACGTACTATTAAATCGAAATCCTTTTTCTGTGCTTTAATCCACTTATCCCGAAGCTTTATTACTTCGTAACATCACTAAATATCATATATCTCGTCTATAATTGAACCCTCGATTCATTCGGGTTTCAATAACTATCGATCGTTTGATCGCATAATCAATACGGTGAATTATATATTCACGTACAATCAATACAATGAATCATGTTTTCTCGTATAATTACCATGGTAACTCATGTACCCGACGTTACATATGACGTAACTAACGTCTACCGGTTAGGGTATACCTGGTTTCGTCGGAATCGTTACAGGCACCACCGGTCGTTGGATAACATACGACCTTGGAGGCTGGACTCCAAACGAAATACCAGCTCCAGCAGTCACTCGACATTTCGAGGACCCTACACCCACTAACTCTTTCCCTTTTCTTTTTCGTTGAGCAGCTTCAACATCAGCCGCCTCAACCTCCACACGACGTTATGGATGATCATTACCACCCTCACCATCATCATCATCATCATCATCATCACCATCACCGTCATCACCATTGTTCCCATCGGGTCCTTCACGCTCGGAATCCGAGTCGTCGTGGATCCAGCGATCATTAGGAGGACATTCATAATCAGGATTGGATACGTGACCAATCAAACGCTTGAATCTTGAAGAAGGATCTTGACGATACTGTTTCATCCTTCGCATCGTATCCGATGTCATGTGTTCCAACTTTAATTTATCCTCGACTAGAGTTGGATCGATCACCAAATCACGAATTGCATCTTGAACAAGAAGTTGAATAAAACGGAGATACATAAAAAATTTCTTACGGCGATTCACAACAATACAATTATCCATGAGATGATCGAAGATCATCTCTGAGAAATTGAAAGGTTTGTTCAGTATTAACGCACCGAACGCTGATTGAAGCATGATACGACGTTCGGAGTGGGACACAAGTATGCCTTGTTATACATGGACGCTTCAAGATCACCAGAGTAAAATAATCGACTAAATAACCCATGAATCAGCTCTTTATGATACTCAATCGGGTCATCTATAGTATCACCAAACCTCAACACCCTTTGCACAGTATCAGTTGATATCACAACTGGTCTCGTATTCACTTCAGCAGCAATGTGGTTCTCAGTCTCCACAAAACGAGCCGTATTCCAGAACTGTCGTACAATGCTGAATCGAACTTCTGGATTTGCAGTAACAGCATAATTAATACGTGTGCGATGAATAAATGCCAACATCTCCCCAAAGACATTATCGTTAGAAAAATTTGTACCAACGAAGGCACAAATATTATGTCTTTTGTCATATGGAAGTATTAGGATATCTTGTTCCTGTTGTTGTTGTTGTGGCTCAGCAGCAGGAGGATCCTGATCCAAATTATCGGCCATAACTGATAATAAAATAGACCCAAGAACTAGTAAAATTAAGAAGTAAATAAAAATAGACTTAATTATTTTAAAAACAATAAAATTATACTAATTTATAAACTATTAATTTTATAATAATTTTAAAGTGTCATTCGTTAAGTAAGCTAATTCGTTATAGCGAACTAGTGATTCGTTATGACGAATTGGCTAATTCGCTAACAAGTAATTAAGACGAAGTAGATCTAACGAATTAAGAGTGAAAAGGTAACGAATTAAAGTCTGATTCGTTATTAATAACAATTGATAGCCTGATTCGTGTGATCTGTGTAACGAATTGGACACGAAACAGTTTCAATTCGTCACAACATAAGGAATGGCCCTTAGGCTTAATCTTTGACTAATTAAAGTCCAAGTCAAAATTGACAAGAACATTAAAAGTCAAACTTGCAATCTGAATGCAATTCCAACATAATCAACGATGTAAATCCAAACAGATGACCACAAGGATCTCGGAATCACATCGCGAACTGAATCGTATTGGTCATTTGCATCAAATCATGGTATACATTAGGTTAATCAAAGTTTATAAATATAACTTAAAACCGATAGCAAAATCATATAATTAACGAATTGGCTAATTCGCTAGTGAACCAGTGATTCGTTATTAACGATAGCAAAATCATATAATTAATGCGAACTAGTCATTTGTTATGACGAATTGGCTAATTCGCTATCAAGTAAATAAGACGAAGTAGATCTAACGAATCAGGAGTGAAAAGGTAACGAATTAAAGTCTGATTCGTTATTAATAACAATTGATAGCCTGATTTGTGTGATCTGTGTAACGAATTGGACACGAAACAGTTCCAATTCGTCACAACATAACGAATGGCCCTTAGGCTTAATCTTTGACTAATAAAAGTCCAAGTCAAAATTGACAAGAATATCAAAAGTCAAACTTGCAATCTGAATGCAATTCTAACATAATCAACGATGTAAAGCCAAACAAATGACCACAAGGATCTCGGAATCATATCGCGAACTGAATAGTATTGGTCATTTGCATCAAATCATGGTATACATTAGGTTAATTAAAGGTTATAAATATAGCTTAAAACCGATAGCAAAATCATATAATTAACCCTTAAGATCTTCAACAATATCGATGAATATCATCACGTTGTAATCGTCTATACCTCGCGAATTAGTATTGATGATTAAAACAGAGTTTCGTTAAGGTTGAAATTTTTGGAAAAATCGGCCAGATTAACCTTCTTAAGTGAGAAGAAATGAATAGTGAAGACGAATGGGTTTGCACATATCCCTATATACACTGACATGGCACAGTCTCCAATGCAACGAATCATATGATTCGTTTAAAATTTGAAATAACTAATCAGGTGATTCGTTAGCATAAAATTACACGTGGCATACGAAACAATGACGAATTAAACTCAATTCGTTAAAACTAATAATTAATTAACAGTAATTCATTCTTAGTTCGTGCTTGATTCGTTAAAATTATGTATAACAAATTAGAAGTCATTCGTTACAGAGTGGTAGAAGCGAAATAAGTTAACGAATTGGGATGCAATTCGTTATGAATGACCTTAATTCGTTATTCATGAATAACGAATTATATTTATTTAATTTTAAATTAAATTATAAAATCAATTAAATAAAAGAATAAATATATAATTAAATTAATAATTGTTTATTGATACCAATTGTTTATTAAATAACTCAACGAAATCCCGTATCTCGGTGATCAAATATCTTAACGTGTTTTACGTTAAAAAAGAATTAAATAATATGTAAAAGAAAAAGTAAAATCTCTTTTGATAGTTTGAATTTTTGACGTAAAATATTTAAAAGAAAAACATCCGAAAATAAACCTAAAGCAGAAAAACAAAATGTTTATGTGTTTTTGTATATTTTTCAAAAGAAATACATAGTTTTGGATTTTTGACGAGTTTAAGCAGAGAATCATATTGACCAAATTGCCCTTCCATCACAAGTTTTATATTTCAGCGATATTATGACAGACGTTAAGTGGGTCATTGATATTGTTGTCCACTTAAATCTTATAACAAACTTTCAAGCTTTTCCGTGATATGATTAAATGTTCAATTAAAGCACAAAATATCAGAAATATCAGGCTCTAATCTTGGTTCAAGCTTATTTTGATTTTTACCATATCACCCCAACTTGACTTAAACCATTATATTATTGATCAAAATTTTGAATTTTTATAAATTTTTGAGCAATGTATTAAGTTTCCGTTACTGTGAATGAGTATGCACGAGTCCATCTGTCGGCTTACATACAGTGTATCCCTTGGGGTCCGTTTCTTACCGGTATTGAGACGCACACAAGGGAGGAACAAATGTATGACTAACAGCGGATTTTGATCAAGTCAGTAGAATAAATTTGAACTATGTACAGTGGTGATCAAGTTTAATGACTTTGGGTTTGCTCTAAAAGCGGATGAAATATTCATGCATATGAATACCTAGATGATTAAGCCGCATAAAGACTCATAGTGTCCAGAACCTCAACGCTTGTTATTTGCTTTATTTTATTTTTGGTGATCAAACAGATATAAGGCTTGAGTATGATAGGTTATTACATTTCTGCCATCATTACCGAGATTTTTGTTAGAGACTAACACCTCTTTCAATTTGACATATCTTTATGTTTATATCACATACTTTACTCTAATAGCTTGTTTAAGACCTATCAATGCACCAATGCAATTAAACACACAGTATTTTAAGCTTATTTCTTACTGGATATGGGGTCAAACGATCAATGTACTATCATTTTTTCTTTTTGCTTCAAAACTCAAAATTTTGAGGAGCATAAAAATAAATTCAATCGCCTCAGTCAACTTTTAGTTCATAGATTAATGACTATCCTATCAATCTACAAGTAGATAACAGGACCAAAACATGCAAGCATGTTCCACAAAGTTAAATAACTGACATAATTTTTAGCGAGAGAATAAAGTAAAACGCATAACAATAGCCCCAATTACTTTCCATTGTCAGGTAAATGGCTATCCCGAACATTTAAATGTAAATATCATGACCAAACATATACAAGTATATGTCCTTCAAATATGAGTAATTGACATAATTTACAGCAATCGTATGCAAAAATCTTTTTGGATTTTCTCAGCAAGGGTTTTTAATCCATCTAAACCAAGAAAAAATTGAATCGAGTTTTGTCAAATGCTTTGGTAAATAGATCGGCTTTTTGAAAATTGGTATGTACTTTCTCAAGATCGATTAATTTCATTTCAAAATAATCCCGTATGAAATGATATCGAATTTTGATGTTTCGTTTTAGAGTGTTGTACGGGATTTTTGGTGATGCTAATGGCAGCAGAGTTATCAATTAAAATTGGAGTAGTAAGAAACTTAAAACCGTAGTCGCGCAGATGTTGTTGGATCCATAAGACCTGTGAACAACAACTTGAAGCTGCCACATATTCTGCCTCAGCGGTTGAAGTGGAGACCGTTGTCTGCTTCTTACACAGCCAAGAAACAACCTGCTTCCTAAGAATTGACACCCTGCTGTAGCCGATTTGAAATTAATCTTGCATCCTCCATAGCCTGAGTCAGAAAATACGGTGAGTTCAAAATTATCGTCCTTGGGGTACCATAACCCGATGTCAGGATTGCCCCTCAGATATTGAAAAATAAGTTTGACCGCTATCAGGTGAGTCACTCGGGGAGTAGCTTGGTACCTAGCAGATAAACAAACTGCAAACATTATGTCAGGTCGAGAAGCAGTAAGATACATTAAAGAACCAATCATAGCTCTATAAAGGGTAGGATCGAAGGTGTCCTCCAATTCATCGGGTGATAAATTGTGACCCACGGGGAGAGGAGTTGAAGGGATTTTTCCGGCAGTTATCTTGAATCGGCTCAAGACATCGTTCACATACTTAGTTTGGTGAACAAAGATTCCTTTCATAGATTGATGAACCTGCAGCCCTAAAAAGAAGTTCATCTCTCCCATCAAGCTCATTTCGAACTTTGTTTGCATTGACTTCTCGAATTCCTTACATAACTTGTCGTTTGTTGACCCAAAGATAATGTCGTCGACATATAGCTGAACAAGGAGAAGATCATCACCAATATTCTTATAAAATAAAGTGCAGTCGACAGTCCCTCGCTTGAAGCCGTTATCAGTCAGATGGTCGGCAAGCGTGCCATACCAAGCTCTCGGGGCTTGATGTAGACCATACAGGGCCTTGTTTAAGCGGTAAACTTGGTCCGGATAATCAAGATCTTCGAAGCCAGGAGGCTGTAAAACAAACACTTCCTCGTGTAATTTACCACTGAGAAAAGCACTTTTCACATCCATTTGATAGACTTTAATATTCTTGTAAGCCGCATAAGACAGAAAAATTTGTATAGCTTCCAATCTTGCAACCGGAGCATATACCTCAGCGTAGTCTATACCCTCTTGCTGACGGAAACCTTGCACCACTAGCCATGCTTTGTTCCTCACGATCACCCCACGATTATCCTTTTTGGTTTAAATACCCACTTAGTCGGAATAGGATTTTTGACTCTAGCAGGTTTATCGATAAGATCCCATACACCCAGTCGGTTAAACTGTTGCAATTCCTCTTGCATTGCTTCTACCCAAGAAGGATCTTCAAGTGCCATGCGAGTCGTCGTTGGCTCTACTTGGGATAGAAAGCAAGTGTATTTTGCAAGATTCACGATTCCAGAGGAACGTAGATCCGCATAAGCACACTATACATTATTCTCACTTTAAGAAGCAACCTGATGACGTGTTTGCACACCTACATAAAGTTCCCCAATGATGTTTTCCTTTGGATGATAATTATGAATCCAAAGAGTGGGATTCCCAAGAACAACAACATTATCGGTTAAGTTAGGGAGATTGTCCTCAGCATCATGAGACGATTCACCAATCTCATGTGTTTCTGGGAATGGAGGCGAGTAAGAATCAACAAAATGACCATCATCAAATGAGATCGAAATCACATCGGATGTATCAGGAAGATCATCTTGTGAAGCATCAACATAAACAGACCTAGAAGATCTTTGAGGTGAGAATTGATCTTCTAAATACGCACGAACCAAATCTTCATCAGGTTGATCTTCCATTTGAGTGAAAGAATTAAATAAACTCTCACAGTAAAACATCCAGTTGGGACCTTTACCTTGGGAAGGAGTGGTGTATCTTTGACAATCAACATGGTACCACTCCTCTATACAAACCGAGGTAAAGTTAAATACTCTCTTCTTAGGTGATGCGTAACCCAAGAAATAACCTTCAATAGCTTTTTCTTCAAATTTTCCCGCATCTTTCTTCAACATAGTACAAGGACACCCAAATGGTTCCAAGTACTTTAAATTAGGTTTTCGTTTGTTCAAAAGCTCATAGCTCGTATTTTGGATTCTCTTAGCTGTCAGAACCCAATTAAGCATATAACAAACACTATTCACAGCCTCATTCCAGAATTGGACATGAAGCTTCGAATATGCAAGCATAGTTCTTGCTGCTTCAATCAATGTTCTGTTTTTTTTCTTTCAGCCACCCCATTATGTTGTGGTACATAAGGAGCACTATATTCTCGATGAATTCCATTTTGAACACAAAAAAAATCCAACATGTTGTTTCTAAACTCCGTACCATTATCACTTCGAATACGTCTCACTTTCAGTTTGTATAGTGATTCGATCTTAGTGATTAAGTTTTGAACCAGAACGGGTGTTTGATCTTTTGAACTCATAAACAAAACCCATGAATATCTTGAATAGTCAGCAGTGACAACTAAACAATACCAATTACCAGTGATACTCGCTCCATTCACAACACCAAACAGATCCATATGAAGTCGTTCCAACGGAGTGTCAATGATATTGATTAACTTAGATGGGTGTGACTTCTTTTTCTGTTTTCCCTCGGGAATGACATATCCCGGTTTCAGAATCAGACATTCTTTATCAGTAAATACGGTAGTATACTTCTTGTCACAAATTTGCGACACACTTAATAAATTATGATCAACTTTATCACAGTAGTTGACTTTCTCAAACGTGATATGCCCATTTCAAACTTCACCCCCTTGTGTTATCATACCCCAAGAATTCCCAGCAAAAGCAACATACCCTCCTTGAATATTTCTAACATTTGTTAAAAGGTCGAGATTTCCAGTAATATGATGAGAACATCCATTGTCCATTATCCAGTTTTTACCAGACACGGTCTTGGATGTACCCTACACCACAAATTGAAAATTATTAGTTCAAAAAGGCAGCCTAGGCCTCAGTCTTGGGCACCATTTGAGTTTCATGAGAAGAATTAAATTTAACAGAATTCAATTGTTGTTCAGCAACTTGAGAATTAGTTACAGGACTTTTAGACTTTCGTCGTAAATAGGCAGCTTGAACGAAATTTGAGTGCACGTTCTTACAGATTGGTTCGGTTGGTACAAACTTTGGTTTTACATGAACAGATGTTTCATTCACATGAATCACTTTATGTGGATTCAAATTAGAGAACATTATGTGAGTTTCATCATCACATGACAAAGGTCGTTTCAAAATCTCTTTTATCACAGGAACCGGTTTTAATTGGTCTTTGACAAATGGATGAAGATTCTGAGACTTCTTCTGTCCACAGTTTCTTACCACATGACCTTGTTAACCACAAAGAAAGAAACTTCTCATGTCCACACGATCATGTTAAGATTTGGTAAAAACAGATGCCCCAGAAGGTTGATGACTCACATTTTTAGTAAAACTCTTGGCCAAATCATCAGACGACACAGATTTCTTTTTCATGTAGAAGTCAAGATTAGAGCAGTTTGAAAAACTTTGCAACGAATCAGATCCAGTTGACTTCACAAAATGAACTTTCTTAGCATATTTTAACAGTTGCTTAGCTTTAATCAATGGGTCTGATGTGTTTGATGTTTTGGCACAAGTAAAGTGACGTTCAATGTCACACCCTCAAAATCCACTAACGGAGTTTTACCGTCAGAGGGTGTGAACTAACAGGATCGGAATCATCAGTTATAATCAAACCATAAAATAAAGTTTCAAAACCATGAAAACGTTTACGAGTAATTAAATGCGGAAGCGTAAAACCATAGCAAACAATGTTACGTCACGCAGGACGACTTAAAACCCAATGATAATAGTTTAAAATAAGTTTTGCATAATTAAAAACGTTTCAAGCAATGCATGTTCCTAAACCACGCACCCGCCTCGGCTACCTGAGAATAACAATTTAAAAGTGTCAACACAAGGTTGGTGAGTTCACAAGTTTAAATAAAAATAAAGCGATTAGCGTTTGCGTTCAGCGTGTTGCGTTAAGCGTTTTGCATTACAGCGTTTTGCGTTACAGCGTTTTGCGTTACCAGATAGTGTTATGTCAATTATATATCTATAGGTAGCTAGCCTATAAAGCAAGTATTACTAAGTGTTCGACACCGAAGCTGACTGTTTATCAAGTGCCTTGTCACCAGGTCATCCAGACCATGGTACGTGTTAGCCAAAATTACACCCGCTCGACCTCCAGTCGAGTTTAGCGTTGGGTGGGGTTTGTCAAACCCAATAGTACTACTCAACAGTGACTCGCTATTCCAAATATTAACCGGTTCGATGTGTAGGACTTCAATTGTTTCGTTTGCCACTTAGCCTTTACAAGTGATATATAATTTACTAACAAAATCTTAATTGCGTTTATCGGAGTATGTTATCTCCCCCAAGTGAAAAGCGTTTAAAACAGTTTAAAGGGGTAAGTGAAACTCACTGTTTGCGAAGAATTTCCCAAATTAAATCACCAAGATGCGCGCCACAGAAAAACTCTCTCTAGCGTTCTAAAACAACAAAGAGATTTTTCTAAGTGTCGGAATATTATCGAGTCTCTAGACCCGGCACATAATACCTATGCACATAATATGTTTCGTGTTTCGTTTGTGAATCGTGTGTGACTTTAACAAGTGTATTTGTGATACATTACATGTGCAAGCAATCATATACGTGTCATGTATTCATAAAGTACATCACTAGCAATTACTCACCGTAAGGGAATTTTGGTCAACAAATAACAATTAACTAGCCATTTCCCCATGAGGGCAATTTGGTCAAATCATGGCAATCAATTAGCAATTATTCCCCGCAAAGGTATTTTGGTCAAAACATAGCAATTATGTAGCAAGTATCATGTTTCATGCATTTTCACAAAACTCAGCAGCTAGTTTCACCAGACAGAACTTCTACCTAAAAGATTGTACTATTCCACCGATCATAGCATCTCAATTAATTTACCAAAAATCATCACAGAAATATATATGTCTTAGGTTTCCAGAACATATTTTATTATATTTTTATTCCACATAGTTTTCTCACAATCATCAAATCATTACAGCAAACTCATAACAATCAATTTCATGCGCAACAGAATGTTATTTGCAATTCCCATTAAACGAAAAATCCAATAAATGCAAGACCACTTGGGTTAGGTTCCTAACTCAGTAAGTCAACTTCCAGAAGTGGAACTAACCCAATTGGTCTTGTAGATCATGAGATATAACATTTACAAAATAACCTAACAGTTGGTCTAACAGCTCATCTTTGCACAACGTTTTTGTAAAATCATAAAAGTTAACCTTTACTTGTCCAAAAATTACAAATTTATACTCTATAGAAACTAGACTCAACCTAGTTTACTGTGGTACCAATAATCTCAACCAATTTTCACCTTTACACCTAGTTACAGTCAATTTAACATCACTAACACATTCTGTCCAGAAACTGTTTGCATCCAAACTCAACATATTAACAATCTATGAACTATCATGCATTCATATAACACTCTAGACTCCATAAACACCATCCATGCACATCAATTACACATTACATACATGATTAGGGTTTTTGTTGAACTCAAATCAAAGACACAACAATCAACATGCAACAATATTCAATCTAGTTATCAAATCATCATCAATCAACAACAAACATATTAACTTCATACATACATGAAAAATCGGCAGATAGGGTTTTCAATTAACCCATTAAACATCAAAATCAAGTAACAAGGATGTATAGGATAATCAATTATACCTTCCTAGCACCTAGTTCTCCAATCAAAGGCTTGATTTCTTGGTGTTATGTGTGTGTATAGTGGACGGCAGCCAAGGGAGGTGGGGATGGGGTTTCCGATCGGGTTGGGATAATAATAATAATAGTTAGGGTTTAGTTGTTAAGGATATATTTATAATAATAATAAGTTACACTCAAGTCCCTCCACTATCAATTGTTGTTTTTCTAACTTAAATAACTAGTTTACATCTTGAGTTAATGTTTATATCCATGTTATCACACAACACATAAGTCTAACACATAATTATCACATAATTACTGTTTTGACGTTTTTCGTTTATTCACCAATCGTTTGCGTCAACTCGTTTGCGTTTCGGTGCAATTCCCGAAAGACTACACATGTAGTAAGTGCTAAGCGTCATTTAAACCCTAGTTTAAATGTAATGAGGTGTGCGTTATAGATTCAATGATCTTAAGTTTGAATTGACGGAGTTGAGTTAACGGAGTTAACCTGAAATTGACGATCGTCACATTCAAGATCTTGTATCTTGGAAGTTTCGTTGTGAAAGACACTTTCGATCAATTCTCGTTTGATAATGCTAATCGTAATGTCTTTCTTAGTGAACATTCTGTCTAATCCTTTTAACTTAAACACACGACCAGTTGATGGCTTAGAACTAGTAGGATTGATAAAACGCATCAAATCCTCATCAGAAATTTTAGGTTTTCTGATTTCTTGGCCTTCACCGGTTTAACCTTAACTTGTTCTTCTCTTTTCACTTGGGATGTGTGTAAACCATACACAGCCTTCTCAAATTCATGAGGTTCACATAAAATGTGATTTGAACTTGGAATGTTCTTGTTTTTGTGTATCACTTTTGGTTCATACACATCTTCAATTATGATCTTTTCAACATTCTCTGCAAACACTTTATTGCTTTCGACATGATGTTTTTGAGTTGATGGTTGGGCTTTAATATTTTCAGAGTTTACTGGTTTAGGTTTTCCAGAAGCAATAGGTTCATTCACAGTCATTTCTTCTTCTTTTCTAGCAAAAGGATTTGCTATATAATCATTGTGAAATGGTGGTGGTACTTCAACAAAACCTATACCCTTTTTAGATTCTTTTTGCTTACCAGATACTTCGATTATCTCATTTAGCAAAAATGATGAGTTTCTAAATTTGCCCAACTTATTTTTCAACTCAAGAACTTCATTTTCAAGCTCAGTTATCTTAGAACGATGTTTCAAGATTTCTAGAAATTTTTTATCGTTGATTGTCATTTTGACAGACAATTCATCATTAAGGTCATGATTACTTACAGACTATGCTTCAGTTTTCTCCCTATATCTCATTTGAGATTCTAAAGATTGTCTATAAGTATCCATATGTGAAGCAATTTCTCTTACTAAACAATCATTATGGTTTTTCAATGATTCTAACTTAGGCTTGTTTTTCTCATAGTCAATAAAAGACACATTAGCAGATAAATTCACATAGATAGGAACATAAGAACTAACCTCATTAATTTTGGCCATGCAAGCAAAAGCAGTTGGTTGCTTTTCACACGAGTCATCAGAATCAGACTCAGTATCATTGTCAGAAGATAACTCACTCCCACTTGCATCTTGAGAATTCTCATTTGATTCAAACATGGCTAAATTTGTTTGATTTTCATTGCACAGCAACCTTTGTGACCAATCAGTTCCATCATTAGTCAGCAAAGCTTGTGTTCCAGATGTAGATGGTTTCTTTTCAGAAGATGTATCAACATCATTACCACGTTTCACAAAAGAACTACGATCTTGACTTCTAGGACCAGTGTACTCCTTCTTCGGTTTATCACATTCCTTGGCAAAATGCCCAAATTCTTGAAAATTGAAACATTTAACTTTCAGTTTATTGAACCCAACCTTCTTGTTTAGTGATGGAAGATCTTTTCCAGTCCTTTGCATGAACTTCTTCACCTTTCTGACAATCATCGCCATATTCCATTTTAAATCCATGAGCTCTAACTCATCAGGATCAATTTGATCATAGTCTTCATCAGTCAACTCACTCGTTTCAATTTTACTACTCACCAGATTCTCATAAGAAGTCATGAAGGCACATAAAAAGGCAAAATTTTGTTCAGCCTCTTTCATGTTTACATTTGGTGGTGCAGACAATTGATGTGCAACAGCTGAAGTTCCCGACCCTCTAGAAGAACTAGAAGCACCAGATGACCCAGAACTTCCAGCGGTCAAATAACATGCACGTGAGTCACTATAAATTGATGTAGCATATTCACTTGCATTTGTGTGAGAAATGCAGTGATTGGAGATATTTTTGAACTCAAGGGCATACTCGCACCATAAAAAGTTGGATCTTGGCTTTCCTTAGATGAATTTTGACATTTAAGATCATATTCTCGTGCTTCAATTTTATGCATGAATTCAGAAGCCGTTAGATCTTCATTCTTGAAATAATTATTTTTCTTTCAGCACCATTAAGATAGTTGAGTAAGAACCGGGCAAAGAATTTTTATTGCATCTAACTTATCACTTTCAGAAGGTTCAATCTTCAGCTTGTCCATTTCAGCTATTAGATGGTTGAACCGAGTAGTCATCTCTTCAACAGTCTCACCTTTAAACAAGTTAAAATTTCTGAATTGAAACTTTAACATCAACTTCTTGCTTTCTGCAGTATTACCCATATTTCTCATTCGGATGTATTGGAATAATGAAGCACTAATCTTGATGCTACCGACTTGATGAAATATGTTATCAAGTAACGCCATTGTAAGAGTTGAATACGCTTTCGTTTCAATCTCCAAGGCCTTCTTTTCTTCCTGAGATTATTGTGAGATGGCTTTAGGTGTGAATCCAATTGTTTCATCTCCAATCATTGGAACAGTATACACTTCATAAAGACAATAAGAACAGTCAAGATGAACAGAACCCAGATGAGCACGAAACCGAGGTTCCCATTTTGCAAAATCGCTAAATTTCAATAGCCGTGGACATTTGGAATGAGACCTAATTTCCGTGTCCAATTGTAACATTTGCTGCATGAGTACATTTTGAGAAGATAATGCGTACAAACCAGCCATCTTGATAAGTAACAATCAATCAAACTTCAAGGACTAAACTTGAAAATATGTTAACGAACTGGAAACAGTAATATAACGAACGGTGAACAGTGTTTGTAACGAACTAAAATAATGAATCAATTATAACGAATTGAATGTTATCTGAGTAACGAATCAGGAACAGTATCACACGAATTAGATTATGACGAATTATCAATGAACTGAGTCAACGAATCAGGTCAAATTGACGAATCAGTTTAACGAATCAGTCTAACGAACCAGTCTAACGAATTAGAATAGCGAATTAGATTAACGAATCCAAATTGTAACGAATCACTAAGTCAACTTAACGAATCAAATTAATGAGTCAATAAGTCAACTTAACGAATCCGATTAACGAACCTATGATTCAAGGTGACGAATCAAACTAACGAATTAGCTACAATTGATAACGAATCAACTATAATTAATTAATGAATCAGGTTGTTATAACAGTTATAACAAACTCCGACAACCTTTGCCACGTGGCATAAGTTTGTTAGATATGAGGCTAACGAATCAAACCACGTGTTTGACGAACTAGATAACACGAAATAAACTTGGTAACGAATTGAATAACGAAGTAAGTGACGAATTACTGAAGCTTAACGAACTACAATAACGAATTAACTGAAGATATAATGAATCTTCAACAAATGATGAAGATCTTCAAATCTTCATCATCAATTTCCAGATTTTTGGAAAAACGAAGAACACCAAAAACCAACTCAAATTCGTAATACCAACTCAACATAACACCAAATCATGCAAATAATAGCACAATTTACTTGTAAAGCCATCGCGAAACCAAATCGCAACAAATCATATCCCAAATTAATCAATACCGAATTCAATTGAACCAAAATCAAACCCTTGTTTTTGTCAATCTCATATCCAAATCAAAACACTGCTAATCCAAACCAATTTCCAATTCCAATTAACCACACACTACCAATACCTTAACAATCACAAATCCTCCTCAATTTTGTCCATAATCAACCAAATCAACAGAGAATTCAAGCAAAATCAACCCGAAACTAAATAAACCAAAATAACCTTAATATTATTTCAATTAACAACTTATAATTTCTAGTTCAAGAGCAACGAACCCCGAAAGCTCTGATACCACTTGTGAACGCGACTCATATATGATATCTAAGATCTTAATACGATTAACGGATCTAGTTCATGATTACTCTTAATTATGTATATTTATATGTTATATTAATTGTATTATGTGTATATATTAGTAATAGATTAAGTGTGTGAAGCTATGATAGAGAGAGTAAACAGACGGAGGTTCAATATCTTAAAACCAAAACATAAATTAACAGAGGAGGAATCCTCTATATATAGAAGATGGATTCTAGTTCGTTACACATTCCGTAACGAACTAGTCTCCATTTCGTTACATTACAATACATTAATAAACATAACGAACTGCCCTCTCATTCGTGAAACATCCTAAACGAATTAGGAGGGAAATTAACTAAAACATCTAGTTCGTTAAACATCCTTAATGAACTAGATTGACCATAACGAACTAACTTAATATAATAATATTCCTTACATTAATAAATACAAAAGATAAATACTGTAACATCCGGCCCCTCGCACCACCAATATTGTCTGCTCTGCCCACGAAGATCTCACGGATTTGTTTTTGGTTGCCCAAAACGCGTTGGTGATTGAAAAGACAGGACATTACTTATGAACCAAGGATCTCTCTTGTCCACGGCCGATGTGGGATAGCCTAAGAGTGGGACTATATTGTGTTTGCTAAGGGTGTTACACACAACCCCCCTTTGGTCTCATCGTCCTCGATGAGGCATGTCCCAATTGACAGCTAGCTTACCAAAAACGAATCACGGTTGCCTTGGACTTTAAAACAATATATAAACACCGTCAAAACGCAATTAAACGCACCCACATCACCTCTGCTCCATCGCGAACCCAAACCCTAACTCAATTATAACTTTCGAAGCCGCCAAGAACCTGTTTGATATCCAGTTTGAGCCATTAACCCTAGTTAGTCGTTCTCCCTCAATTCGTTAACAATCGAGGTAACATGTTTATGCATAATATTCGTTTATGTGCGATTAAAAGAAACCCCAAATCAATTTCAACAATCAAACACCAAATGAACCAATTAAAGATCTAGGGTTTATTTGTTGAATAAGGGTTTTCTGGTTAACTGGTCTTATATAAACAAACTGATGTTTATAACAAATAAACACACCAGCCCAATGGCTGGTGCATGAACTGATAACACCTTGGAACCGGTCCAGGCGCGGGTTCAAGCCCCCTGGACCCGGTTTTTGCATATTTTTTTTATTATTCTTTTCCTTTATTATACTTTATAAATATCAACTAATAAATATTATTTTTCTTAAAACCGAGCCTCTAAGTCTCACAAAACCCAATTTTTTTATAGCTTTATAATTTTAAAAATCTTTGTAATAAACTTAAATCGTTCATAATAAATCTCCTTTTAAAACTCCACGTTAATTTATTTATATTACATAATATTTACTTTATTTATCAAAAATAAATAATAATAATAATGAGGATTAAATACTAATAAAAATAATAGTAATAATTAAACGTTAATAAAAATAAAAAACCGTTCAACGATGATAAGACTAATTACACATTAATTACCTCATCGAGACTCAAGATCCGTCGTTGTCATTTATAGTTAACTCTCTTTATCGTTAACAATTAGGATTAATTGTCGGCAAACCTCGAGGAGCTTGATCGTTTCCGTCCAAGCCTTTTCTTTTATTATCTCATTCTCGTTTATCCACTTGATAAGGTAAGTAAATTCACATCCCCCTTTTTACCGCTTTACAATTTTGGGGGCGTTATGCGTTCACAATTAAATTATTGTTTTCACTACGATTCCACTATATGCGTAATTGAAATTGCTCGATTAGTTGATATGTGCAAATGTGACTATGTGTTTACTTTATGTTGGTTGGTATCCTCATCCTCATTCTCATTAGTATGATCATACACCGTCGAATTAGCTCGTTATCAAAATGATTCGAGTGAAAAGACAACTTTTATTTATTGTTATACTAGTTGTAGTGATTTACAGTTATCGCACGGAATTGTCATTTTACTATTATATATACTCAAAACCGTGGTTTACTTGCTCAACTTTTTGTTGACAAAATATATATTTTCACGCATGGCGCATGTAGCTTTATTGGATGAATCGAGTATTGGAAGTTAGATGAGACCTTAGGTTGCTTGATGAATGAAGATCATTTTCTTTTTATTTTAAGTAATTTATGTTTTGAATATTTAATTGTAACGGTATTTCAATTGAAACGATGTTTGTGATTTTGAACTTGATATATGAATGAATAATTTAGATATTGACACGTGTATTTCACTTAGTGTCTTCTGAGCTATGATACAATCAATGTATCGCCCCGGCATGTTCCGCCGTAGGTTGGGGTGTGACAAATACAAAGACTCAAGACGCAAACTGTGCACTAACATTTTCGTGCCATAAAAGAAAAAAAACCACCGAGAATTGAACCGAAACCTAAAAAAATCGACGAAAATGAAATAAAAAGCAAAAACCAGACCACACCAATTGAAATCGAAAAAAACAATCAAAACGCAAGTAAAAGAATTCAAACCGAACAAAAACGAAACTGAAAAAACAGACAAAAACGAGTCCGTAATCGACCAAAAAGAAAAACTCTTGTTGGCTTGAAACCTAAACTGAACCCGTTCCAATCTGAAACTCGTTTCGTGTCGAAACCTGTCTTGTACGAAAACCCGTTCCGATCTGAAACCTATCACATTTCCTTATGACACTAACCCACATTAACCCAATTCTTTGAACTTGTCGATCCATTTTGACCCAAAATAAAAAAAGATGGAATTTCAAATGACTCATACTGACCCATTTAGTTAAACCATCTTACCCAAATCAACTCATTTAATTTTTAAAACAACTCAAATTGACTAATTTGAAAAGGTTTGGGTCAAGATTGCCACCCCTAGTTTAAAAAGTGTAATTTTCATTTAAAAATAATAATAATATAAAAAAACCACCGAGCCCTTCCTTCCTGTAACATCCTAAAATTTTTATAATGTTAAATAAAAGAAAGTTATGTTTAGTGATTTCACGTTTTAGTTATTTAATGTCGAGTAAGGAACGGGTCATGGGCTTAGATTACGTAAGATGGGTTAAATGAGAATGGGCCTTGGGTCCGTGGGCTTATAAATACCCATCCCAAGCCCAAGATATCATTTTATTTCCATCTTTCTCTTTTACACACTCAAAAGCACACACATAACCGACCGAGATCCGAAGTCGAGACCCGAGATTTTGCTGGTAGATCTGAGTTGGAAAGGTAAGAACTAATCCCGCAAAGCTAATATTACTGAAAATGGTTAGGATTTGACGGGTTAATCGGACCCGAAACACAACTGCCCAAATCGGACCCCTAAAACGTCGATTTTAGGCCGATTTGATGGTTGGGATTTGTAGGCGCCGATCATACGATTCCGTGGGTACCAAAATCGAGTTATTTGGCTAAGAAACGAAGGAGTTATGGGCAAACAGATCTGCAGCGCGACAACTTCGCCTTCATCTGGGCAACTTCGCCTTCAAGCGATGAACTTCGCCTGCAAGCTAAGTTCGCCTGATGAACTTCGCCTGCAAGCCAAGTTCGCCTGATGATAAGTTCGCCTGAAGCCAAGTTCGCCTGATGGCAACTTCGCCTAAATGGTAACTTCGCCTAAAAGCCAAGTTCGCCTGAGGTTTAACTTCGCCTAAAAGCCAAGTTCGCCTGAGGTTTAACTTCGCCTAAAAGCCAAGTTCGCCTGAGGTTTAACTTCGCCTAAAAGCCAAGTTCGCCTAAGGTTTAACTTCGCCTGAAGCCAAGTTCGCCTAAGGTTTAACTTCGCCTAAAAGCCAAGTTCGCCTAAGGTTTAACTTCGCCTGAAGCCAAGTTCGCCTAAGGTTTAACTTCGCCTGAAGCCAAGTTCGCCTAAGGTTTAACTTCGCCTAAAGTGAAGTTCGCTTAGAAAATAAATTAAAAACCTAATGGAAAATGTGTTAAGGCAGTTATCGAAAATAAAATTTTTCCAAGCTGACCTGGCAGCTTAACCCCAGCCAGGGGCTCTGCCCCTTGGACCCCGCTAGGGGCTGCCGCCCCTAGAACCCCGCTGCCAGGGGCGCTGCCCCCGGACCCCCGTTCGTTGTGGGTCATATATAGATAGAAATACAAAACTAGTAGTAGTAGTTAATTGATATGTGTAAATATTATACAGTTAGCCGAGCCCAGTTAAAGAAAGGAATTACGATCAACGGCGAGCGTAACAGGATCCAGGTGAGTTTCTAGCCCCATTCCTTGTTATGTTTTCGGGGCTGTGTGCATACTTGATGTGTTGTTAATACATTTATCCTAAGTGATAAATGTATGCCATATGTGATATATGTGATATGTATGAATGATTGCTTGATGGTTCGTGAACGATCTTCGGATATTGCACGTACTGTCAGGTTGTAACGTTATAAAGCCATATGTGATATATGTGATATGTATGAATGATTGCTTGATGGTTCGTGAACGATCTTCGGATATTGCACGTACTGTCAGGTTGTAACGTTATAAATATGGCAAGTATGATATGTATGTTTAGGTGTATGAACGTAATAAAGTTAATAAAAGAAGGAAATGACGATTGTATGGTTGTATGGTTACGAAAAGGGTACCAAGCCCTAATAATACTCGAGGTATGTTGCATGTTGTATGGTAACGAAGAGGGAACTGAACCCTACTAATATTCGAAAGCAAGGGACCAGACCCTTATAATATCTGTGATGTAAGGGACCAGACCCTTAGAATATCTGTGATGTTAGGGACCAGACCCTTATAATATCTGTGATGTTAGGGACCAGACCCTTACAATATCTGTGAGGATAGGGACCAGACCCTTCATAATATCTGTGATGTTAGGGACCAGACCCTTATAATATCTGTGATGTTAGGGACCAGACCCTTATAATATCTGTGAGGTTATAGGGCGAAAGGCTCTTTAAAACGTATGATTATGAATGTAAAGAAAGTATGTAAGTAAGAAAGAAAGTATGTAAGTAAGAATGAAGGCATGAGTACTTATGTGTGTATGAAAGAAAGTTATGAGGTTAAGTACGTATGTATGTAATAAGGTATTGTATGGTATTGTATGATTAACTAGAACTCACTCAGCGTAGCTGACTTTTAGTATGCACGCAGGTGAGTAGGTTGAGACAGCTGGCTTGAGTGGAGGACACATGGCAGAAGACTAAAGCCTGGCATCTGAAGATCTGATATGTTTTATAAGTTATGTTTTGATTTTGAAAGACAAGAGGAATGTTTTAAGACATGATTATGAATTGATATGTAATGTTTTATGAAAGTTTTATATTCCGCGTAAAGTTTTTAATTAACTCTGATATTTAGAACTGTGTTTATGAGTAAATCCAACACGAAAGTAGGGTTACCGGTAACGGGGCCTTACACTTCCCGCCCCCCTCTCCACGTTTTTCCGGTGGCCGACCGGAATTTCGGTGAGTTTTTCCGGCGAAACATAAAACTCACGTTTAAACTCCGATTAAATCGGTTATTGCATCCAAACGTCGTCTTCACAAATTCTAAACATTATTACTTGATTAATTTCACTATTTAACACCTAATTAACTCTAATTTAACCACCCATCTGTTGTATATTATTAAAATCATAATAACTCGAATTAATCACTATTAAACCCAATTGAAGCTATAAATAGGACACTAATCCTCGTATAAACATGCTACAAATATAACATTTCACAAATCAACTGTTTTTAACCTCGAATTTGTTCTTAATATCTCAGCTCTGGCCAACTCGCCGTTCACCACTTTTTCGACACCAAATCAAGTAAGTTTTATATAGATTATAATCTTTTCAAGCCGGAAAACAAAACCCCTAACTTTAATTTGACAAACATGGAACAGATTTGGTGAATTGTAATTCTAGGGTTTTCGGGAAGAAGATGTATAAATATATATATATATATATATATATATATATATATATATATATATATATATCTTTTTTCAAGTCTTTTAACAAACAAATTAAATGGTCCAGTGGTTGAGTCTGTTTAATGTGGTCATGAAGACTCGGGTTCGAACCCTGGTCACTGCAGATCCATTTTATAGTTTTTTCTAACCATTTTATTAGTTATAATAAATCTTATATATATTTATAAATCTTTATAAAATAAATAAAATCATTTTTATACTTAAATAACAGTTGTTTTAGATTACTTTAGCATTTCGTCCAATAACCCAACTTTTACAAACTCGAACCATTCGTAAAACTCGTAAAATAATTATATAAATATATATATATAATATTGTGGTAACTTTTTAAATTCACAAACCGACAAACATTTATACTAAAATACACATACCTGTAACGATAAATTCCGTAAACATTATTCAACTTTAATATAAAACTTATAAATAATATTATAATAATAAATCGTTAAAATTCGTTAAGCTTAAATATTAATATACTTTAAAAGGGTAAAAGTATATATGCAAATAATAACGTATGAACCATAAAACCGACATTTTATTTCCATTAATTAGTTAGTAATTCTCGTGTTTCTTATTATTTTAGCTCGTGAGATTCGATCTTTTGGTTTCATATAACGCGCTTTCCATTTCATTTTCAAGTTTGTCATCCAAATTCAAAGGTGAATTTCTCACACTCCCCCTCCCCCATTTTTACTCTTTTATTATTTTGGGGGTAGCATATGTATCCTACAAAACCCAATTGCTTATGCTTTTGCTTACAAACTACAATTCATTACATGGACTTGTGTGCTTACTTGTTACTTGCTCAATATTACTTGCTCATGGATTACTTCAATATAGTATGATCATATGCCTCCCTTTGTGCTCAAGACCTTGTTGTTATGAGCAAAAAAGGGCGTCATTTTCTGAGTACGTTGGTGCACAATCCCAACCGGAAAGGACCTTTTTTTGCTTTTCATGAGTTTCCATGGAATTGTATGATTTTTATGTATTATGTAACAACTTTGTGAACTCAACAACTATTAAGTTACTTGACATTATTTTATACATATGTTACAGGTATGCTTATTAGAGGATGAAAAAAGAGAAGACACTAGACAAATATTATCAATAATAAAGTGTTTGACTTGTTTATTTCCTTGTAATTTTTCTTATTTGTAAAAGTACTTGTTATTTGAATCATCAATGAAATAATGATAATATTATCACATAATAGTGTCACGTGTGTTTTGAACAATCTGTACGTCGCACCCGGGCGTATTCCGCTTTAGCCGGGGTGTTACAGAGGTGTTGATCCAAATTTCCTTTAAAGTCTAACACACAAGCGCGAAGCAATTCTTCTAATGTTTGAATTGTTCTTTCAAATTGGCCGTCTGTTTGAGGGTGGTAGGTTGTACTTAAATCTTTTCGGGTTCCCAAAGCTTCTGGCACAACGTGCCGAAAATGAGAAGTTAAGTGGCTATCTCGATCTGAAATAATTGAAAGTGGTACACCACGTCGAGATACAATTTCATCAATGTAAATTCGAGCTAGTTTGTCAATAATGTAGATGTCATGGATCGGAAGGAAGTGGGCAGATTTAGTCAATCGGTCCACAATTACCCAAATTGCATTATGTCCTCGGGAGGTTATGGGAAGGTGAGTTACGAAGTCCATTGTAATTTGTTCCCACTTCCATTGGTGTATTTCAGGTTGTCGTAACATTCCCGAAGGTTTCTAATATTCAGACTTAACACGAGTACAAGTCACGCACTTACTTACATACGTGGCTATATCCTTCTTCATCCTAGGCTACCAATGATATTCTTTCACATATTTATACATCTTGTCAGTACCTGGATGAATAGAATACTTGAATTTGTACCCTTCATCCGTTATTAATTCACGAAGAATATAATGAGTCGAAATCCAAACTTGGTTTTCAAAGTAAAGTATTTCATCAGTATTCTTTTCAATATTCATCTCATTCAAGCACAAGTCTTCTTTTCCTAAGTGTTCTTCTTTAAAGCTTCACCTTAGGTGATACAAATTTGTTCAGTAAGACTTAGCTACTATATTAGCCTTGCCTAGATGGTATCGTATTTCACAATCATAATCGTTTAATAGTTCTACCAATCATCTATGCCTCATATTCAACTCTTTCTAATTGAATATATGTTGTAGGCTTATAAACTATAAATTTGGTACCATATAAGTAGTGTCTCCAGATTTTAAGTGCAAATATAGTTGCTCCCTATTCTAAGTCATGAGTGGTATAATTCTTTTTGTGCAATTTTAATTGCCAGGAAGCATACACTAAAACTTTATTTCTATGCATCAGTAGGCATCCTAAATCTTTTCAAGATGCGTCACAATAGACTACCAAGTCATCAGTTCCTTCAGGAAGACTTAATATTGGAGTTCACAAACTTTTGTTTTAACAGTTGGAAGACCATTTCTTGTTCTTCTCCCTAGTGATACATTCGGTCTTTTTGAGTTAGGAGGGTTAAGGATTGGGCAATACTGGAAACATTTTTTATGAAACACCGATAATATCCAGCTAATCCCAGAAATTGACGGATTTATTTTGGTGAATTAGGCGCTTGGAAATTATTAATAGCCTCTATCTTACTGGGATCTACCTAAATTCCATGTTGGTTTACAATGTATCCTAAGAATTGCACTTCTTGTAGCTGAAATTCACACTTGGACAACTTTGCATACAGTTTTTACTTCTTAACAACTCCAGAATTACCCTTAGGTGTTGCTCATGTTCCTCCTTACTTAATATATCGTCAATGAATACTATTACAAAATTTTCAAGGTAGGTTTTATAGACTCGGTTCATAAGATCCATAAATACTGCCGGTGCATTGGTTAACCCACAATACATAACTAAGAATTCATAATGACCATACCGAGTTTGAAAAGCTATTTTCAAAATATCTTCCTCCTTACTTTTTACTTAGTGATAACTGGATCTAAAATCAATTTTGGAAAATATTTCGCTCCTTGAAGTTGGCCAAACAGTCTTCAATTTGAGGGAGAAAATACATATTCTTAATAGTCACTTTGTTCAATTCCCGATAATTATTACACATTCGAAAACTTCATCTTTCTTTTTCACAAACAAACCGGTGCTACCCATGGTGAATAGCTAGGTCGTATAAAATCCCTATCCAATAAATCTTGTAATTTATTGCAAGTCGATAAGGTGTCTTTGCGATCGGAGCTGCTCCGGGTAATAGGTCGATACGGAATTCAACTTGTTGGGTCGGTGGTAAACTAGACAATTCATACGGAAAAACATCTAAATAATCTCGTACCACTGGGATGTCTTCTATACGTTTTTCATCATGGTTCTTAATTGTTAAACTTGCCAAATATGTCATGCATCCTTGGCATGAATATTTTAATACATTTGGATGAGACACGAGAGGCAATACAGTACCTGATTTTTCTCCTTGTACTGTAATTATTTCACTATCCAAAAGGGGAATTCTAATAGTTTCGTCCTTATAAATTATTTCTGCATTATACTTAGATAGCCAGTCTATACCGACTATTATATCAAAAATTCCTAATTATACTAGGAGTAAATCGATAAGGAATGGTTGGTCGTTTAGGATGAAAGGGCAGTTTCGAACTACTTGGGTAACAATTATTGACTTATCATTAGCAAGTTCTATAGTATAAGTATCTATTAGTTCAGTTACCGGTATATTCCCCAAAAGTAAAAAGTTAGCAGATACGAAAATTCTATCATCGCCCGTATCTAATAAAACTGGAGTATACTAATCAAATATAGTAAAAAGTTAGCATATACAAAACTTCTGTTGCTTCCCGTATCTAATAAAACCGGAGTATACTAATCAAATCTAAGAATTTACCTATTACTACATTTGGGTCCTGTCGCGCTTCACCAGATCCAATTACGAATGCATGTCCCTTAGTTGGGTTAAAAGTTGATGCTTGTCCTTGGTCTTGCCTTCTCATAGCACCTTGGTTCAAATTGGGGTAGTATTTCTTAAAGTGTTTCGTGCTACCACACTTATAGCAAGTATGGAGGTTCATCATGGGTGAAGTTTGTTGATTGAGCTGTTGTCGGGTTGGTTGAAGTCGAGTTGTTTGTGGAATACAGGGTTGTTTTGTCTGAGGTGGTTTGCTAAACTTGTATATGATGGTTCTATAGTTGGGGGTATAGTGCCCAGTCTTTCCACATTTATGACACATAACATGCTAACATTCACCTTTGTGATGCGCATTACATTTCTTACATTTCGGTAATGTTCCTCTATACACCTCGTGTTTCACATTAGAACTAGCCATGGTATAATTTTGGGTTATCGGATGTGCGCGCTTTTTTTGGATTCTTTTTTACTCTAGTCCCATAATTAGTTCGTTTCCTACCTAACAATTCTCTTTGAATTCTTATTACACTACTCCTAGTAAGGTCAAAAGTGACAACATCGGCTTGCGAGACGGTACTTTCCATGGTTGAGTGGGATATAGAATTGACTATACTCCTCACTTCTAGGGTTAATCCCCAAATATAACGTTCAATACGCTAAGGTTCCAGAGTAACTGACCATGGTACTAGATGAGCCAATTGGTTAAAATAGTTTGTGTACCCCAAATGTTCAGCGCCTCTCATCCAAATTCCAGAGTTCGTGTTCCAACCTCTGGATTTCATTTCTTGGGTAAAAATTATCTAGTACGAGGATTTTAAGTTCAACCCATGTCATACGGTTAATCGCTTCTGGTCCCATGTTTGTACAATTGTATTCCACCACATTAAGGTGTGATCAACAAACATGCTAGTAACATACTTAACTATACAATATGGTGGACTGTTGCTGATGTTAATTACAGACTCAGTCTTTTCAATCCATTTTGTCAATCCGTTTGGTTCCTCACTACCACTAAAATCTATAGGTCCGCATGACACAAAATGTATATACGAACATTCCCGACGCAGGGAATTCGCATATCAGAATTATTGACATTCGGTGGGGGGAGTTATATCCGTGGCATTATTAGTATTCAATGTGGAAGTAGTATTCGTAGCTATATTAGTATTCGGCGGAGTAGTAGTATTAGTGGCCATATTGGTGCTCGACGGTTGATTAAAAGTTTTATTTGCACAAATACCAGCAGTGACTTGCTACTATAGTCGGAATCCCTGCTTGCATTTGTCGGTCAATCATTTTGGCCATGTCTGCCTCAGACATAGTATTAGCTTTCTTCGGGGCTATTCTATAACAATTATCAGAAATACTTTAATTAAAGCCGTCTCCCACCATAGCGAGCACATTACTAACATAATCGTAATTATAAACACACAAGTACACCAAAGAACGCATTTGTATTATACACAACTGTTACTGTACATTTGTATTCATAATTAGCGCATAGGCTTAGCCTGGTAAAAGCAAGAACTTATATATGCGTACCAAAATTTGCCACTAGTTGACATATTGTTCTGAGTCTTATGACTTGTTAACCAACTGAGCTACACGACGGGGACACTAGTTGACATATAGACTTAACCAGATATAGGCAAGTGCTTGTAATAGTACATCCAAATCATCCTCCATGTAAGCGCAACATGCTACCACAAAATGTTTCATAGGGTATAAAAAGACTATGTACCATACTATCCATGTTTCTATCTATACATACGTATACAGTACAACAACCGCGCATAAACAACCACTGAGGCTGCAATAACTTCCTTACAACCCCATAACTGGGTTGTCACCCTATCAAAACACCATTGAGAATAAGCATCTGACCTCTGCAAATCTATCATAGACTGATGCATGGCTAGAATGCACTTATACATCACACGCATTCTTTGGAGTTTAGTGGAAATAGTTATCGAGTGGTCTATTACCTGATCAGTCAACACTCCTATCCAAGATGGATAAGCTAAATGGGGTAGTTCCTGGCCAGGTGCTGGCATACCCCAAGTAGGTTCAGGTATCTTGGTAACCTGAATGTGTGAGGTTTCTCCCCTATGATAGGTCGATCAGGGTGGGGAAAAGGTACGATCAAGTGGTGGTATACTCATACGAGCAGTATGACGGGCTCTATGATTTGGTGTAGTCATTGGAGTATGGTGTGATGGTGGATTGGGGGATCCGAGAGATCTAAAAGGTGAGTGGTAAACACTGGTGGCTCTTGTATCATGCCTAGGTGATTCCCTAGGGGGGCTAGCTGTCACATCTATAGCCTAATATGTCAGACTGATCGGTGGGTACCTCATGAGGAACTACAACATCCACTAAACTCTCTCCTATTTCCTACTCTTCTTCCTCTTCTGGCTCTTCCTTAGGATCTTCTTTTGGGTCACCCTCCTCAGTGTATAGTGTTAGTACTTGATCAACTTCACGATCTCTAGCTCTAGAAATCCCTCTACACAAAGGTTAGTATAAGAATAACATTCCTCGATAATATTATTTATAATAAGGTACATTATTAATTAAAATTTTATACGAACATGTATTCATACACATAATACAGATATGCATTCATATACATGTAAGTATAATTAACGTTATATTTTTAAACACGTATTTTACCTTCGGGCCATAATAACCTTCTTGTCCATTCTAGTTCGTCCCGAAAGTCGTCAATATATATTATTAATAATTCCCATAGATAATCGAGCATGCGGTTATATTAGGTATCATAAGGGGCATCCTAATATTTTATAACCCATGGCTCTGATAGCAACTTCTGTCCACCCCAACTAGGATAGCGGAAGCGTAATACGGGAATGTAACAGACACCTCTGGTATTAACCACATTGTTTACAAAGAAACATTAACAAACTAATTAACATAACGTTGCATTGTTTTAACTACGGTTACAAACTAAACATTTCATAACATAACCGGTTCTTTAAGCCGCTTTATTCGTTAATGGTATACTTGCATCTATCTACAACGGTACTGATCGTTACTCGAAAATATAGCACATAGCACATCATTCCAACTTTGGTATACCTGAAAAACATGTTAAAACGGGTCAACTAGGCATAGTTGGTGAGTTTCACAAGTTTGTACAAAACAATAATATGTGATCATAGTATCCACAATATGTATGTATGTATGTATGTATCTATGTATGTAATGTAATGTAATGTAATATAATGTAATGTAACTGTACTAAGCCACAAGTGAACCGTTAACGTGCTTTTTATCATGTGGCCCCTCATTGCCCACGCACTCCTCGTGGCCACATGTCCCTAGTACTATGTCTAACAACAAATTGTAACATTTCGTTCTTTTTTTATATATTCTTGTAATTATACTCGACCCGTTTAAGGGTTCGGGTCACTCATTTAATAAAACCGACGCATTTATAGAGTATTTATTAGTTTTTATTATTATTTAATAATTAAACACTTAATCCTACAAGAACTTGACAATTCCCACCCAAACTCCAACTTTAACCCATTCTCGTTTCCCTCTATAAACTCTGGGGACCTAATATGTAAATTCTGGTATTAAAATAATATTTTAAAATAACCCTAACCCACCCCCTGGTCCGATCAGCTGATCCAAACCCTAAAAACCCGACCCACGCACCCCAATGTCTTCAAAACTTTCAATTCCCGCTCAATTGATCAAATCAAATATGGAATATAGCATATTCGGTCGTATAATCCGTTAACCGACATCAAATTTTAGTAAACACGCGTTAATTCGTTCATAATTTGATCAATTAACAATATTAAACCCCAAACAAACCTTAACTAGTGATCCTATATAATCCTTTCGTTATGATTCAATTAAACTTGCAGAAACAACCTCCTCCCTGTCGCGACCAATTCTCCTAAACTCTATTCAGTTTACAATCTAAACTCTTCACCCAAATTAACCTCTTCTTGGCCACTACTTGCTTGATCAAATTCGCTATCTTACCAGCTGTTTATAATTCAATTAAAAGGTAAGGTTAGAATCGCGATCTGTCGAAGAACATTAGCCCTAAACTTGTTTGAACGAACATGAACCAGATTATCCAATTGGATAATCTAGGGTTCATGCCCATTTAAACATACGTTTATATCTTCGGATCCGCAATAGTTAACAACTGGCCATGATGGCTTAGTTGGCTGGTCCATTGATTTACAAAGGTTGGGTCGCGGGTTCGAACCCGACCCAGCCCGGTTTTGGGTTTTTGTTTTTAGCTCTTTCTTTTCTTGTTAACTTTATTTAAGGTTTTTGGTTCCTTTTAATATTAAATAAATCCCTACACAATCAATCAATTAAATATTATAAACCGACACTTTGAGTCGTTTTCCCGTCATCCTAAACCCGGTTTCCTTTTATTTATTGTTTATAAAATATATTAAGTAATAAATGTTATTTTCTTAAAACCGAACCTCTAAGACTCACGAAACCCGGTTTTTATAGCTTTATATTTTTAAAACCTTTTTAATCAAATTTTTATATATAATCCAATATTTTAATAAACCGAACTTAAATTGTTCATAATAAATCTCCTTTTGGAACTCCACGTTAATATATATTACATAATATTTATCTTATTTGTCAAAAATAATTAATAATAATGATGATTAAATACAAATAATAATGATAGTAATAATTAAAACATTAATAAAATACAACAACCGTACGATGATGATAGTAAGACTAATTACACATTAATATTTCATCGAATCTTAAAACCCATCATAAATCTTGATATTTCATTAAGACTATACTTAATTCATGTTGTCTTAAACAACTAGGAATATTTGTCGGTGAACCTCGAGGAGCTCGATCCTTTTCATCCTAGTTCTTTTATTATCTCGTCTCCACTTAATCCACTTGTTATGGTAAGTAAATTCACATTCCCTTTTTTTTACCGTTTTAGGTTTTGGGGGCATTATGCGTTCACAATCAAACGTGTTATAGATTTTCACTACCGTTCCAATATATATGATTATTGAAATTGCATGATTAGTTGATACGTGTAAATGTGACTATGTGTTTACTTTTGTTGTGGTGGTTGGTATCTCATCCTCATCCTCATCCTCATTAGTATGATCATACGCCGTCAAATTAGCTCGTTATCAATATGATTCGAGTGAAAAGACAACTTTTATTTATTGTTATACTAGTTGTAGTGATTTACAATTATCGCATGGAATTGTCTTTTATTATTATGTATACTCAAAACTGTGGTTTACTTGCTCAACTTTATGTTGACAAAATATATATTTTCACGCATGGCGCAGGTAGCTTTATCGGATGAATCAAGTATTGGGAGTTAGATGAGACCTTAGGTTTCTTGATGATAGAAGAAAACTTTTACTTTAAGTTATTTATGTTTTGAATATTTATTTTTATCGGTATTTCATTTGAAACAATGTTTGTGCTTTTGAACTTGATATATGAATGAATAATTTAGATATTGACACGTGTTTTTCACTTAGTGTCTTCTGAGCTATGATACAATCAATGTCACGCCCCGGCATGTTCCGCCGTAGGTTTTGGTGTGATACAAATAATATGTATGTATGTATGTATGTATGTATAGTTATATGGTCACGTACCATTGAGTAATGTTTCGGTATTCGCCACCTGCCCTGTCAATTGGGTTTGCCAAACCAATTGTAATATTCACATGCCATTGGTTCTTAATTAAGCATTCGTGTTTGTGGGGACCTTCAAGTGTTAGCACCTATACAATTCACATCATAACGTGTTTCCAGACAAAAAGATATATATAAATAGGTTTTCACCCCAATTGTTCGTAAGGCAGTTTAAAAAGTGGGGTCATGAAACTCACCTTATTATAATACAGTATCAGCAACACATTGTTGTAAATGGTATGGCTCGATTATAGCTCAATACCTATATCGGTATTGTAACTTTAATACTAGTACAGTATTTAAATTGAATCGAGCTGTATATCTAGTTTGTGTATGGATATTAAGCCCTGAACATGTCAGTAGTCTTAGATTGTGATGTTGTACAATGTCTAATGATAAAAATCGATTTTGTCTCAGTTTCATTAATTCGTTCCTAGCCAAGTTGGTCGTTTACGCGCTACGGAAATTGGTAAGATTACACAAACTTGGGTAAACGTACTGTTTGATAAAATGATTTGATTTATAAAGAAAATTTATGGTTTAGATGTCCGATTTGATACGTGTTTCGTTTTTGTTTTAATACTGATCTGATTGTACAAAACACGTACAATTTACCCGAAATGTCCAAAATTTCTTATAAGTTCGTTTTTTACTTAATTCATTCAAAACTATGACAATTGACCCCTTTTGATGTTTGATACATTAGTCAGTTTGTTAAACATAATGCTACGGTTTTTTCAAAACATTTATAAATTAAATCTTCAAATTATTATAACTCTTTATCTATATATAACTAAATTATGAAAATTTTTACAATAACAATCTAAAATGTGTAGATTTTTATAAACATAATTCCAGAATTATTAAACTTATTTATTTATAAAAATTCATTTTATAAGTTATTTTTATCCGATAAATCCTCCGTTTATTCCAAACAGTTTCCAAATAAATCCAATAATTTTTTTGAATGGTCAAAATACTATCATATAATCCCTGTAAAAATTGGCCGTTAAGAATCGATTAAACAAGAATCCAGAAACCACAGCTAGGGTTCTCCAATGGATCCCAAATTTCATGTGTGATCTTAAAATACGATTTCTGAGTTCCCCATAAAATTTCATAGTTTTCCATAATGTTTTGCTATTTTTCCCAATACGTCACCAATAAACAATAATAAATTCGCCAAATACTTTATGTTTATTGAAAAATTACCAAATTTGAACATGGATTCATTCATATCATCTCTGATGTTCCTGTGAAGTTTCATTGACTAACAACTAGCACACCACAATCTAATATTAAACAGCACCTAAACTAGGGTTTTCGGTTAACACCTTTGCGATTTTTGATATGTTAAGCCATGTTTTCAAGTTTCTAGGTCCATGGTTGGCTATATAAAGTATCTACAGATCTATTACAACAAAACGAATCATAAAATATCAATCATCCAGCCTTGTAACATAGGTTCTCGATTAGGGTTTGAAATCGAGTTTTAAACCGTAAAAATGCGATTTTAACCTCCTAATATGTTTTTTTTGGCCAAAAACATGTATGATTCTGATTGTTACCATTTTTAGGATCAAAACATGTTTTTGGATCATTTTAAAGGTTTTAGATGGTTAAACATGTTTTTCACTAATCAAAACTTAATTCTTTAAGTTTAAACAAGATTATATAAGTGAAAAGCTCATAATAACTGATCGTACCTTTGAGTTTTAAGCATATATTTAGATAGAAATGAAAGAGCAGATTTGGGTTTTTGTAAAATATCTTTGGTGATGCTTAAGGAAGCTTAAAAGGGAAGGAATACAATGGGGGGATCCCCTCCCCTTTCGGCCGCAACCAAGGGGGGCCCCTCTTTTGGCCACTTTTGTCTCGTTTTGCATGCACAACGTGAAATCCTGAGCCCAAATTTAGTTCGGATTTAGTTTTTGATGAGAAAATTACTCCGGGTTTGACAAACAACGGAAAAATGAGTGTTTTTCAGCTAATTTTTATAAATTAAGAAAATCATACTGACTTGTTGTAAAAATCCAAAAAGTTTTCACGAGTTGTTAAAACATCTCAAATAAATGTTTTATAAGTCTTTTTTGGCTTAACGGATGATATAATTCTGGTTTTGGTACTTGCGTTTATGTTTATGATCACAGCGTATTGTTGAACGAAAATCTTTTCGTTTAAGAGGTTTTACACATACAGGGGCTATAATATCAATATCTTAGTTAATATAATACATATATCACTTGAATATGGCCCCTGATATATCCGAGTCATAATCAGTATCGTTTGGTTATTCGTTTACTTGATACGAAATAACCAATTAATTGTTTACTCGCTACTTATTAAATAAGGTATACCTCGTTTTTTCACGAATGTCACATAAAGAACGTGTGGCCTTTCTCTAATTACCTTTAGCGAATGTGCTTCATTTGTTACAACATGCATTCACTTCCGAGCTAACTCTAAATGATCATATCGAATGAGAACTTCATTTGTTATTGTGTTAACGAATATGTAAAGAATGAGTGGTTATTCGTTATATGTCTTTAATGGATGGGCCATTTGGGTTGTTTGGTAATTGTGCATCATTTTATGGAGTATATAAACCTCGGAGAACGAATGTCGACTCATCGTTTCTACACTGTTTATCTCGAGAAACCCCCTTCCTAACCAAAACTCTTGCAAATATTTTTTAAACCTGATTGTGAAGTGAAAATCGTTATATCATCATCGTCCATCATTATAAGGTAAAATTAAACATCTATGATGACTTAATTTAAGATTTGATGTGATTTAATAAGGGTTTTGACGGTAAAACCCTTGCGAACATAAAAATGGACTAATTGACAATTAAGTCAGAGTTTAAAATATAATTAGACATCACTAGGTGATCATGCGAACATAAAAATGGACTAATTGACAATTAAGTCAGAGTTTAAAATATAATTAGACATCACTAGGTGATCATCGATGTTGTATCGATCTCATTGATATTAGTTTTGATGTAAATGGTTATAAATTGAGAGTTTTTGTAATTTAAACTGCATGTTTTGACTTTTGAAGTTCAAACTGATTTTGACTTCGACTTTGAGTCAAATGATTACATTCGTTATCATTCATGTGTGTGCATTCGTTAACTGTTTTCCTTTCATTCGTTAATCTTGTAATGAATGAACCCTATTCGTTTTCTTTGTTTAACGAATGACCTTATTTGTCGGTTGTCTAACAAATGAGAAGACTTATATGTCATAGAGAATGTGATACATATGTGGTTTCCATAGAGAATGAGTCTTTTCGTTAAGTTCTTAGCGAATGAGATAAGTTTCCACTTGTTATATTGTTGATGGATAGCGAATGAGGACTTTAAGATAAATTTCAAAAAAGAGTCCAAGTGTTAACATGTTCATACCGATTGAGGAACCAATTGTTCGTACAAGTTCAACAGTACCTGCGAGACAGATGCAGGGGCCAGATTATTCATTTATATCATTTAACAGAGCTCAAGGCCCAATCCAGTTGATAACATCCAAACTTCTATAATTTGCAGTGCAACATCAGATGTTTCAATTGATGAATCGGATCCACTTATAGGAGAATCAGATGACTGATGATCGTCAGTTTCAAGAATGTATGTTGGCTGATCAGGCAGATGTTTCAACAGCTGCAGTTGTTACAGTAAGAAAAAAGAAAGCTAAAGGCCCTGGTAGTTGTTCACGGGGAGAAGATTACAAGAAAGATTAACTGACCCTTCAACTAACATGTAAAGAAGATATGGTAAAGAAATTGAAGGATCAAGATCATGACAATAATTTTAAAGCAGACGGTTTTGATCAGTAACCAGGTGGTTGTTCATCATATGGTCATGTACCTCATGAGGGGGAGTGATCAAGGAAAGAGTTAGTTATTTATCTAGATTCAATCGAGGTACAACCCGTGAACACCTTGGGAGTGAAAATGGTGTTGTTTGTGGATGAGAACGGGATTGTGAGGAGTATGATTAATTCTAATGAGATAGAAGAAGGTGAGTTTGTTGATCACTGTTTGACAAAAGAACATATCGCCATTCTCCTTATAATAACAAAGAAGATATTAATGAATTGGAGAAACATGAGGATGTAGAAGTGGAAGATACTGAGGAAGTCATATTTGATTCGAGTAGTCCATCTAAGAATAATTGCTATGATGATATGGAGATGGATGACGTCACGACTGAGGAATACCTAAAGAATATGCATACACAATTTAACATTGATGATGGGATTTTGTTTTTCACGACATAACATCATGAAGCAGCCAAGGAATTTCTGAGAAAGGGGAAAGAGAAAGATAAAGGTAAGGAGAAAGTGATTGAACCCGAGACATGACAAGCTTCGGATGATATTTTTAATTATAACACGGAGAAGATGAACAAGATGATCAAGATACTGCGATATGAATAGAAAGAAGACTATCTACAATCGAAGGCTCGTTTAACTGCATATTAGATGAAGAAGTTTGTAGTTGTGAACACCGTTAAGGGTGATATAGTCTCGTGAATGTACAAACCGGAGTTAAAGGTTTGTATCCTGAAGTGGGAGAACGATATGCAACATTTTCAGTATAATAACGATGTTCTTACCATGCCACGATGGGATGGTCATACACTAGCGAATAGACCATTCATGAACCACGGGGATAATCAATTGGTTGGTTCTATCGTCATCTCCTTCACGAGGTAAAGTATGGGTTTAAGTTTTTCAAGCCACGGGTACCGAGAAGAAAGTATGTTGATGAGATTAATATGCACACCGGCTAGAGAAAACTGGTACTTAATGTAAATCCGCCTCGTATGTTGAAGAAAATTCATTTAAAGACTTTTCCTCCAAGTGTTAACAAGAGATTTAATAGGTTTTACTATGATGATAAGATGGGTGAAGCGGTAATCTGTAACATCTCGTTTTTCTATTTTCGGTTAATAAATGAAAATACGATTTATTATGAGTCAGGCTAGTGTTGGGTAAATGGATATGGGTTATGGACTTGGGTTATGAAAGAAAGAAGGAAAAGACCATGGGCTTAAGCCCATGATTAATAATTATATAACTTTAATCACCCATTTAATTTCATTTCACACATATTCCATACACCATCAAAACACACACTTAAGCTCCCTCTCTCTCTCTAGCCGAAATCACCAAGAAAACGAGCTTCGACCCGAGGTAATGATAGTATGATGTTGTTTGAGTTTAAAATCTTTAGATATAATCAGGAAATGGCGAACCGTCACCGTTAAACCGTTTAAGTCACGAGATCCGGGTGGAATCGGGTATAAACCGAGTCTAAGATGAGCTTAGGGATCACCCTAGCTTAAATCTGGATCGAACGAGGCGAAAAACGGTGAAAAACGAGTTATAATTCGTTTTTCCGGCGAATCCGCGGTTTTCCGGCGGCGGCGCCTGAAAAGCTTATACGAGGTTAAGGATGTCAGAGAATGTTCTGACATTCTCTGACCTAACCCTAATTCGTTAACGGGAAGTTAACGAATTACAGGTAATTCGTTAGCGGGGAAGTTAACGAATTAGAGATAATTCGTCAGATGATTCGTTACAAGAAGCCTAACAAACTAGCCTTAGTTCGTATCCAGATTTGTTAAGGAAAAGATAACGAATTAGCCCCAATTCATTATAAGTCATTCGTTAAATGAGATAACGAGGTAGAAGGTTCAATTCGTTATAAAGGGGTCATTTGTTATAGGGTTCAATTCGTTATAAGGAGCAGTTCGTTATGAGCCCAATTCATTAAGAACCATGTAACGAACCAGACCATACGAACTAGTTAACAAATCAGGCTTAATTCGTTAGGGCAAAGGAGTTATTGAATTAGATAATAATTTAAAATTCTAATGGAAAATGTGATAAGACAGTTAATGGAAACAAAATTTTTCAAGCTTACCTAGCAGCTCGACCCCAGCCAGGGGCTCTACCCCTTGACCCTGCTAGGGGCTGCCGCCCCTAGACCCCGCTGCCAGGGGCGCTGCCCCCGGACCCCCGTTCGTTGAGGGTTATAATTGGACTAGAAATACGATATGGATAGTGATAGTAATTAATATGCATAATTGTTATACAGTTAGTCGTGCACAGCTAAAGAGGGGAATAACCATAAATGGTGAACGCAAACGCATTGAGGTGAGTTTCTAGCCACATTCCTTGTTATGTTTTCGGGGTTGTGTGCATACTCGATGTGATTAGTTAATACACTTATCCTAAGTGATACGTGTATGCCATATATGTTTTATGTGAAAGGTATGATTGACTGCTTGTCGGTACATGAACGATCTTCGGATATTGCATGTACTGCCAGGTAAAGGTTTGATGATAAAATTGTTGTATATGAAGAATGAATTATGTATGTATGTATGAAACTTACAATTATGTATATAGAAAGATATGGTATGAAGGTATGGAATAAAGGGGGACCGGACCCTAATAATATCCAAGGATGGAGGGTACCGGACCCTAATAACATCTGAGGATGAAGGGAGACCGGACGCTAATAATATTCGAGGATGAAGGGTACCAGACCATAATAATATCCGAGGTATGTAGGGTGAAATTCCCTTTAAAACGTATGGTTAGCTATAAATGTGTATGAACAAATGGAGTACAGGATATGTATGTAATGCGTACCTTCGGGCACGTATATGTGTATGTAAAGTAAGTTATGTGATTAACTAGAACTCACTCAGCGTAGCTGACTTTTAGTATGCATGCAAGTTAACAGATTGAGACAGCTGGTTTGAGATGGACACATGGCAGATTGAAGAGGCTGGCATCTGAAGATTTTCATGATGTTTGATACTATGTTTTAATTATGTTTTAAAAAGACAAGTTACGAATATTTGTAATGAATGGTTGACTTTTATATTATTCGGCGAAAGTTTTACTTAACTCTGATATTTAGAATTGTGTTTATGAGTAAATCCAATGTCCAATGTAGGGCACCAGGATCGGGGCCTTACAAGTTGGTATCAGAGCAAAGTTCGAGAGTTTTAAGCATCCTACATGCTTAGAATCGAACAGAGAATGGGATAAAAGTAATAAAAGAAAGAAGATGCCAGTACGAGAATGCCATGTGTCACCCAAGTAAGCTAAGTAAAGGTAAAGTATGTGATTAAATTCACGTGTAAGGTAGAATGATGACTGGATGTTTGCGTAATTGCTAAATAAAGAATGTATGAATGCTAGCTTAATGGCTAGGGATAGGAGTATGTGATGATATGAACTGTTTGGTTGTCTAACTATTAGAGTAGAACTAGCACAAATAGACTCATAAGAGGAAGTGTATAGGACATGGAAAGTAACGTGAGTAGCTAATCACAGCCTGCCACTGTTATTACCTGTTAGCTTTACTATCCTTGTACTAAATGGTTCCTAAAGTGATGATGTTTGTGTTTCATTATAGAATACGAATGGCTGGAGCTAAGAAAGCTGCTGGAAAAGGAGGACGTACGGGATGTCGTGGTAGGCCACGCATTGTTCGAGAACCGTCAGTAGAGGCAACTACTAACAATGAAGGCGAAATAAGTGCAGTTGTGCAAAACCCAAGCAACAATGAAGGCTTTCAACTTGACCCTGATGTTCAAGCTGCCATTGCTCAGGCGGTAGCAGCTGCTGCGAAGAACTGGAATCCTGAGAAGTCGGGGGAAAGGAGTAAGAAGGATGATGAAGGGGAGGGGGAGAATCAAGCATGGTTAAGTCGGTGAAGGTCCATGACAGGAAAAGAGGCCGAGGTGGCTGCAACTACGAGTCATTTAAAGGTTGTGACCAGCCGAAGCTGACTGGCTTGGGAGACGCAATCGCTACTCTCCAATGGATAACTACTATGGACAAGGTTATCCGCATTAGCGAGTGCCATCCCGACCAAGCTGTGGGTTTTTTCACCCAATCATTTCTTGATGAAGCCATGTACTGGTGGGAAACTGTTGAACAAAGGAAGACCTGGGAGGAGATCAAAGCTATGCGGTGGGATGATCTGAAGGAGTTGGTAATGAAGAGGTTTTGTGCTGATGCGGATGTTGAGAGGGTTGGAATGAAGTTCTTGAGCCTAAAGGCGGGTGAGATGACACACCGCGAATACACCACTGAATTCAACCGTCTGTGTAGTTTGGTGCCATACATGGTGAACAGTGAAGCCAAGTGGATCAAGTGTCACCTTAGGGGATTACCGCAGAAGGTTTGCGTCTTGGTCAAGGCTGGTAGACCGGGTACTTTTGATTCTGCTGTAGAACTCGTAGAAATGGTTTATGACGACTTGTCGGCAGATGATGTGATGATGGAAGAGAATAAGGATAAGAAATGGGCTGCTCCTGTCAAGCGCCCAGGTACTCAGTTGTGGAACCCTAGGGACAAGAAGCAGAAGGTGTGGGGGAGAAAGACATGCAAGACATGTGGAAAGGTACACGATGGCGAGTGTAACTGGGGTACTGGTTCGGACGTGTGCCACAAATGTGGAAAGGCCCATGGTGGAGAGTGCAGGATGGTGACAAATGCCTGCTATAAGTGTGGGAAGATGGGGCATTATGCTAATGAATGCAATGCAAAACCCACATGCTATAAGTGCGGTAACACGGGTCATTTTGCAAGGGAATGCACGGAGGGGAAGCGGGAGGAAGTGGAAAGAAGGATGCCGACCAAACTAGGCCAAGGACTAGAGCCTATATGCTGACTCAAGAACAAGCTAGGCAGATTCCGGATGTTGTGACTGGTACGTTTTTAGTAAACGGTATTTCTGCTTCAGTATTATTTGATTCGGGTGCGAATAGAAGCTTTGTAGCTACATCATTTAGTAAACTAGCTAAAATGAAATGTTGCCGAGTGTCTAAAACCTTCATAGTAGAAATCGCAAGTGACACCTTGGTGAAAATAATGAATATGGTTAAGGACTGTAAGATAGATCTAGAAGGACACGAGTTCCCTGTTACTTTATATGTTATGACCTTAGGAGGGTTCGATGTAGTTTTGGGTATGGATTGGTTGTCTGAATATGAAGCTCAGATAGTATGTAAGAGTAGGATAATAAAGCTAAAGTCCTTGGATGGTAGTGCCGTGACAGTTTATGGTGATAAGGAAAGTTCAGGGCTTAACATCATTTCGATGATAAAAGCCGAAAGGTTATTAAGACGAGGGTGTGGTGCTTACCTGGCTTATGTTGTCAACGCTACGGCCGAGACGAAAGAAATGAAAGATGTTCCTATCGTGTGCGACTACCCAGAAGTGTTCCCTGAGGATCTTACGGGGTTGCCACCGGAGCGAGAGATAGAATTCCAGATAGATTTAGTACCAGGAGCCCAGCCCGTCGCGAAAGCTCCTTACCGTCTAGCGTCTTCCGAGATGAAGGAACTGATATCCCAACTGCAAGAGCTCCTTGAAAAAGGTTTCATAAGGCCCAGTGTTTCCCAGTGGGGCGCACCGGCGTTGTTCGTGAAGAAGAAGGATAGAAGTATGAGAATGTGCATAGACTATCGTGAGTTGAACAAGCTTACGGTAAAGAATAGATATCCTTTGCCAAGGATTGATGATCTGTTCGACCAATTTCAATGTTCAAGTTGGTTCTCACGAATAGATCTTAGATCAGGCTATCATCAGCTGAAGGTGAAAGAGGCAGACATTGTCACACCCCAAAGATCATAACTTAACAGCGGAAGACTTAATTAACTAATTTGGGCGGTGACAGATGTTGTTTAGCCATTAGTATTTAAGCACAACATATTCACATACAAGTTGGACTTTTATATTATAAAATATCATAAATCGCACGTGTCAGTGTACACGGTTTATTTAAAATACAAGTCCAACAATCAGGTATTACACCTGTTTTCCCACATCATCTCCACGAAGCATCCGCTTTTCATTTACCTGAAAAACACGTTTAAAATACACGTCAACACAATGGTTGGTGAGTTCTCAATGTTAAAAACTTATATTTTGAAACAAAGTGTTTCTTGGTATCATAAATACCACTCCGCCCATACGACCCGTAGTCAACAATTGTTTAAATATCAAAAATAGCATTAACGAGTTTCAGTCGTAACAATATTTAAAAGCAAACTTACCTTTTTTAAAATATTATTAAAGTATTGATTCGTCCTTATTGACATGAAACCAAAAGTCACATCGAAACCAGTCTTTTTCCCATGAAATTCATTTGACCCCTTTCGCTTAACGAAAGTGTCGTTTTAACACAATTTTTCTTTGTTAATACAAAGCCAATAATTTCACAAAGTTCCACTTTATTTATCTTAAAATTTATTTGTCCATACTGAATCAAAATTAATGTTATACCTTGACCCCACTGGACCAAGGCCAACTTACACGAAAGTTGTTTAAAAGAATATAGTCGCCGCAACGACAAACCAAATGGACACCTTTCGTCTTACAACGATAATTTTCGAAATATAACATTTTATTCTTCAACTTTTGTGATAGTAATAAACTAGCAGGGAATATAACAAATGTAATGCTACTAAACCTATAATCAAAGAGTACAATAATTCAAAATGTTTGCCCCAACATTTAACCAGCGTGACTGGTCGACAGGTTGGGCGTCACCCGATAGATCTATCAATATTTCTATGCCTTTTTACAGTTAATGATTATAAGACTGCGATAACCACAATTTCCATAAATATTTATTCTAGTGAATATTTTTTCTAGTCAGCCCGACCACGTTAACCCACGTTGGTCAAATCTAAAGCCCTTACAATATCACAATTGTTAAGATAATAAAATGTTTTTTGACACAAACATGTTTCCTCCCTGAAAACATTTATAAATCATTTAAAATATTTAAAATGGTGGGGATTTCTGAGAAACTCACCTTTGTTTCGGCACAATCAACACATGCAAGATGACACACAATCAGTTGATGCAAGATCTTAATAACAGTCATCCAATGATAACTGGATTCCTATGTTTAATACAAAGTATATTAACACATAAAAACATATACAAATAGGAACGTATCCTAATTTAACTCGTTTATCCTCACGTGTTTCATTTATAATAATTGAAAATTTTAAATTATGAACTTTTATTGCTTTAGAAAATTTTAACCGAGTCGAATGTTTCAAAATGTCTTGAAACTAAACACAGTCATTATTTAATAAAAGTATATATATTTATTGTAAAATATAATAATATTTTATTAACTGATTATCTGAATAAAATATTTTTGTCCAGATATCGTGTATATATTTTCATATCATAAGTTTACAAGAAATCGTCCAAGTCTAGATTGTACCGTTTTTAACACTCGAATAACGGTTTTCTAATAGTTATTAACAATATTTTCATTGTCCCAATTATTTCCGATAACAATTTTTATATTAAAATCTCGTTAGCTATCTTTTCGAACACTTAAATATATAAACGATATGCCTCCACGTGTACGGTCCGAGTCTAGAAAACTACTCAAAACCCACATGCAATGCGATCCGAATATGTCAGTGCGTTCGTTTTTGCGTCACGAACGTTTCTCCGGTCTCGGATCGTCCATACGACACCTCAAAACCTACATGCAACTCGTTTTAAGAATCTATTTTCGTTCTATAATTTGGCCAGTAACTTACGAATCTTATAACTCACCATCTAAACATCTGATCATTGATCCCTTCAGTGGAATCTAATATCTATCTGTTAGGAAGGTTCACCGAAAATTTCGGCTCGATCCGATGGTCAGATCTCCGGGGATCTACATTTCGTCAGAGCTGTGTTTTAGGAATACGGCCAGCTAGCTGAACACTAAAACGGGTTTAGAAACCCAGCTTAAGCAACTCAGATCTTCATCTCCACTGTTCAAAATGATTATTTATGGGTTATGAACCCTCTATAAAAATATCAAAATGATCGGATCGTTAGATCTCTAGCTATAGACCGATCTTTGCGGACATGCAAAACTATTACAATCTGTCCAGATTTTAAAACGAGTTTTTAACGAACTTAAGCTTAGATTTATGACAAACGGAGCTTACCAACGCATTCAGGAAGTCGAAAAATGGTTCCGGGTAGAAGACGGGCTTCGGCCTCCACCGGACCACCGCGTCGGACCACCGCCGGCCGCCGCGAACCACCACCGGCCGCCGGCCACCTTGCCGGAATCCTCTAACCTCTCTCTACTCTCTCTCTCTCTCTCTCTAAAATGCAGAAGTTTGTGTTAATAATGAGAGAATGGTGGGGTAACCCACCTTATATAGGTGCCGGTTTTAAAAGAGTTTTTCGATCGCGTTTCGGTTTATCGCTCCAACGAACCCGCTACTACAAGTGACGTTGTATTTTCCAAATACATTTCGTCAAAATACTTATTCTTATTCCGTTCTCGACTTAAATTTGTCTCGTTAACTTATTATTTCCGTTAATAAGTTGTTGACGATTGTTACCCAATGTCGGTTCCGTGTTGTTCCGAACTTAATAAAGCTAGTGTTGTTGTTTTTCCCAAAAACAACTCATCCAAACTTATGATGTCTATTTGACTTACTTTATCTAAATAATAAACCTCAAATACGGAGATAATATCAACTTATATAAGCTCATCGGTACGTGTTCTTTAACGATCGTGTCCGAAAATACTAATTTGCATTTCCCCGCTTCGTTATAACTCAGAATTGAGCCACGTTTTCGCATGCGTTCTCGGTTTTTGATCCTCTACAATATTCAAATGAATTCACCCCTGGACACTTTCTCGAATGTCGGGTTGAATTTTTACAAGTTTAACCAAGTACGTTCGTTTCTCCATCATTTATCACCGGAATTTCTTTATTCCGTCTCACTTCTCACATGTTTTATAATGTATATATTCCCTTAATTCTTAGCTTAAAATACTATATTTGACTTATGGGTCTTAATCTTCACTTAATCAGGCCTAAACATGTCTTAATCTCGTTTATGGAATATAAGAATACTTTTTATTTTGCCGGGTGTCACATTCTCCCCATCTTATTGGAATCTCGTCCTCGAGATTTGACTGTGCATAGAGGATATAACATTCTAATGCTTTGATTTAACTTGCTATCTTGTAAGTAACTTACAGTTATAAAAATTTTCAAATTCTTTATCGTTACTAGGTGCACGTTTCTGATTTGAATAAAATTCTTAGTCGGTATTAACGACAATAACTCTTCTTGATCGTATGGTCATCTTCCCTGAGACGACATCGTTAGCTACTTATCATGGTGTCATTTTTTTTCTATCAAGATCCTTAATTAACTCCAGATCATAAGTCAAGTAGTTATCTTTATGAGTGCAACTGTGTTGTGCATAAGCACACACTATACTTCATTATGTAAGCACACACCCAAACTTTGATATGTCTATCAAAGTAAACTACCAGATCTTGCTTCTAGTTTACGTAGTGGTTCTTTGAGGTTAATCCTGTGTAACGATTCCGACGAAACCCGGTATACCCTAACCGGTAGACAATAGTTACGTCATATTTAATGTCGGATACATGAGTTACCATGGTAATTATACGAGAATACATGGTTCACTGTATTGATTGTACGTGAATATATAATTCATCGCATTGAATATGCGATTAATCGATTGATAGTTATTGAAACCCGAACGAATCGAGGGTTCAATCATAGACGAGATATATGATATTTAGTGATTTTACGAAGTATTAAAGCTTCGGGATAAGTGAATTAAAGCACAGAAAAAGAATTTCGATTTAATGGTACGTCGGTACATTAAACGAAACCTTTAATACCAAACCGAGCAAGAGACGATCGATCAAGCCGAAAAAGATGCGCAATCATTAATAATTTCATGTTTTAAGTTAATGAAAGTCATGGTTTAAGTTTTTAAAGTTTTTAAATCGGTTTTAAATAAATTTCATTTTTAAGCCGAAAAACGACCGTTTTAGCCTCGTTTTAAGCCGAATTAAACATTTAACCAAAAAACGAACTGAACCAGATTATCCAAAACATTATCTGGATTACGGGAATCCAATTGTGTGGCTAAGAATAGAGAAGTGGGTCCCACCCCACCCCTCCATATGCCGATCGGACTATAGGGGATATCCCCAAGTCCTTCATTCTTTTTTCTAAAACAAATCTTCAACATCCTTCAATCCTCTCAAGATCATGATCCAAAACCGAGAGTTTGTAGCAAGAAAACAAGGTAAAGAATCGAGTTAATCACGTGTTCATCTTCGTTTCTTGAGTTTGTTTGCAAGAAAATGAGGTTTCAAAGATGAAAACCGATTCTTGCATGATCAAGTGATGTATACGGGTTATACAAGGGATCTTGGTCTAAGAAAGGAGTTAAACGAATCAAAAACGAATTTTTACGGTTAAATCTTTGTTTTTGGAATCATAACCGAAACCATGAAAGAAATGGCTTGATCGTGAGTGTAACTTGCTTGGTATTGTGGTATGTTGTTTGTAGGCTCGGTGTTTAGTGGTAGATAAGGCGGAAAGACGAGTTTGTAGCTTGTAGTGGCGGAAAACGAAAGGTATATTCGGTTTATGTTCGGTATATGTATTTTTGGACAGATTGTTGATGGATTAGAGTTAGGTCATGAAATTTTACAGAGGTGTTAAACACATGAAAATATGAGTTCTGTGAATGTTTGGTAATTTTTGGACAAAGGATGAATATTTGGGGAATTTAATGCTCGGTTTTGGCCAAAAATGGTGAAAAATAGTTAAATATCATGAAAAATTCTGGAAAATTGCAGATAAGCTTTTATATCATTTATAAGTCACACACAAAGTTTTAGGTCCGTTGGAGAAGTCTAAGTAGGCTTTTCGGTTAAACGAGTTCTAGGGTTTTCTAGCTCGGTTTTAGTGAAAATGGCATGTAAAAGAAGATTTTGGTTCTGGAAAAATTACAGGGGACTATGTGGATGGCAGGGGACATCCAGGAAAAATTTGGGATTTTTCTAAGGTCGTTTGGTATTTACGACATATTTAGTGTTTAAATGGTGTTTAAAAATAGATAAATAAATTTTAAGTATAGAAATTAATTCTGGAAATATTTTTATAAATTTCCCCACTGTCAAAAAGTAATTTGTGCAAAATTTCAAGATCCGAGATTAAACGGATAATTATTTGTGCAAAAACAAACTTTTAAAGCTTAAAACGAGTAAACCGGAAAAGCTCGCTTAAACGAGCTGACTGGTGTATAAAAACCCTAAAAATGGACTATTTTCATATAAATGACTTAAAAAAGTAAAAATAAATCATCCGAAAATAATTCGGAAGATTTGAGTAATTTTTGCCCGATTTAACAGTTTCCGGTACGCTAAAGACGGAAACGGGTCCCGCGGCCAATCGGGGCGTCTAAACCGAGCTATAATTTCACATCTCTAATTAAATTATCAGTCAACAACTACTTTCGGGTCGCGTGTGACAAAACTCATTTTTGAAACGTAAAAACGGATAACCGTGCTAGGCACGCAAAACGAGAAAAACGACTGATAGTAATTGTGACCATGGAACTCTAAACTATATCACAATCTGAGTCCGGAGAAGTGTTTCTGGGTTAACATTGCCCCCAGAATGGGTACAGTACTAGGTTAACAGTGTCCCCAGATGTACCGGTTGATACGGTTAAAAGATTATATAAACAATAATTGTATAATAACGATCGTAGGGATCATATTACAGATTGGACGTGTTAACTGATAATGATTGTTGTTACCTGCTTGCATGTGCTAAGGTGAGTTTCACGAGCCCCTTTTTCTGAACTGTTTTCGAATATTTTCTCGGGGCGGAAGCATGTTTTTTTTACTGAAATGATTAAGTACATACTGAACGCATGGATTTGCGTGGATTTATATATATTTTATTGTCGGGAATCGTACGGAAATGTACTAAGATGGTAATTGTCTGAGTTGCTAACATTCTAAGGCCCCGGAACACGAGTGATTAACTGAAAGCCGGTAGAGTGTGGATAGTACTATTGGTCTAACAAACCCAACTGGTCCGGCATGGATTTGCTGATGTTTCCCAGCCAGTTGCACATGTCTATTTTGTTGTTGATATATATTTTGCTATGTAATGTTAGACATAGCGGTTTGGGGCAGTTCCGTGGGCGGGGGATATGCCACGGCTCCGTGGGCGGGGGATATGCCACGGGGGTTGTGTGTGATAGTCAGAGGTTTCACTTGTGGGCTCAGCATAATTACATCGTAATTCTGGGTTAAAATTGCCCCCGGAATGAGTACAGTACTAGGTTAACAGTGTCCCCAGATAATATTATATTTTGATATGGATTTATCATGGTTTACTCAAATTGTGAAACTCAACAACTATTCGTAGTTGACCCGTTTTCTCACATGCTTTTCAGATACAACTAAGATGAAGTGATTGCTTACGTGCTAAGTGCTTGATGTGTGTAAGATTTGTGTGCAGGATGTTAGGATACATTATAACAAATAGAATTGTGTATCGTATTGTATGATGTGTGTATCACCTAGACGGTAATGAAATACAAGATAATGTAATTTGAAGTGTATTAATGTATTCAGTTTTCTTTATAAACAATGTGGTTGATATCAGACGAGTCTGTCGCACCCCGTTTACGTTTCCGCTGCGGTTACTGGGTGTTACATCCTGTCTCTGACATGAGTAGAAATTTATCTTGCCGATATCCGCATCCATATTTACTATTCTTCTAAGTTAGTCTTTTCCGAAATGGTAGCAGACGGTCTTCGGACGGAATACTACAGTTCTGTGCATTTCACGTCTTGAAAAGATATTTATGAAAAGCCTTCTCTTTATATTGCTTCTCTTTATGATGAGTCGTAAATAATTTTGTCCTACGATTATCTCTTAGAGTCTAAGGAATCTATTACACTTTAAGCACAAACATTCATTCACTATTACATAAATGCTAAATTTTATTATACAGAAGAACCTAAACATTTAATATTTCTCTACCATTAAGGTCGGTAAAATATTGTACGCTGGAGTCAAATACATTATGAAAACAATGATGTCACAATAGGGTCAAAGAATTTGTAGACGTAGCTACAATGATAATTAAGGATCTTAGAATATTCTGGTTGCAAATGTTGCACGGTATTCAAAGAATATGAAGTTGATAGATATACAAAGGATAACACCTTAACGCTATTTTTGATTGACAAGAAGTTGTCACTCATTAACTATTTTCAAGAATGCAATCGGGATCAATTATGGAAGGTAAGTCTTTCACATAGCTCAACATCACTATATACAATTCAGCGTGACTATATATAGTTTGTCATGACTGTGTTTATGAACATGGTTTGTATATATACTTTACCAGGTTATGGTATACGTGATCAAATGATTACATGGAGTTTTATGTGAACTATTATCACACTTTGTTACAGCATAAGTAGTAGGTATAACTTAATATGACTTCACAATACAAGCATCCGATTAAGATTTAATCTCTAGTGTCAAAAGTATTGTATAATACCCTTTAACATATGATTGGTTATGCTTAAATATATATTTATTATTCCTATCTAAGCACACTAAACACACATTTTCATTAGAGTGCTCAGATTTTCACAATGACGATTTGTTAGTACAAAATACTTCAGAGTATGATTCTTCGATTACGTAACTTCCTAAGAAGTAGAAGTCACAATATCACTTTGAAAATTGTACTGATAACACATTCGTTCCATATTACTTAATGTTTCTCTAGCTAAGGAATAGGTCGACTTGTCGTTGAACATTAGTAAATCACACTTATTTTTTTGTTCAAGCCTAAGTCTTACGAGACTATACTCATCTTTAACTGCAAGAAAACGTAGACAAAATAAGACGTTGATCCGCTACTGTCAACAACAACAATCATTATTTTGTTGAAGTGGCAACACTATGATGTTATATGAGGGAATGACAAAATTTGTGTATATACACAACACAACTGAAAAAGTAAATTCAATGGTGGTTAATAGGAACAAAGATGGGGTCCCTATACATTAGACCAGCTTATTCATTGAAAGATACTAAATAAATGAGTGTTCAATACTTTAAACATCGCAAATTTAATGTATCATACGAATAAGACTGAGCATTGGTATGGATATGCATGACGGGTGTCATGTATCTAATGATCTAAGTTTATGTTGGAATGTAATCGTGATAATATGTTTAAGGTCAAACTATTGAATCCTATTTAGGAACTTGAGTGTTGAGAGCACCAAGGAGGTTCGACTCAAATTAACGAAGAGAAAATTAATTATAATTCTATGCTGCGAAATCTTGCTACCAAGTAACGATATTAGTACCAACTGCGTGCTAGTTATCATTACTAAAGGAAGAAAATAACAAAATCATAGGTGACGAATTGTAGACGAAAGATCATGCATTTATTGCTCTGGGCAATTGATAAATCGAGTTAAATTTCAGTTTGCGGGTAAGGTCTAAAAGTACATAGTGAACAAAAATAAAACTTGAAACGTAGTACATCCAAGGATTAATAAAATGACCACGTGTCATTTCAAATCCAGTAGTATGCAACACAATACGGTAATGATCCTACAAGATTGTTATCGTATGAATTTAGAATAAACATTATTCTGATAACTAGGTTCTCTAGTCATATCAATTTTTATTTGACCTTAAAGATGTCAAGGGTATTGAAATTTCCTTTTAAAGAAAATTGAGGATGGATACATTTTTTCTTGAAGGCTTAATCTCACAAAATCTTTACTTTTCGTCGAATTGGGATCGACGTTTACACTATGAGAGCTGAGTTGTAAGTTTTTACTAGATGATGATCCTGAGTTTTTTTTTTTTTTTTTTTTTTTTGGTATGATTCAAGATTTTGGAGTTTTAAGGGTGTGATTATATTCATCATCGTTATCAATAGTGAGGGGTCTACCGATTTGAGAAAATCACACTTTTCTTATTTCCGTCAAGAAACTTTTAAGCCGATAATATATTCTATTTAGTTCAAATAGCATTACCATAATATAATCTTATATGGACAATTGATTGGTTGACAATTACTTATCTTTTGTCCATTATAAGAGAATATGAAACATGGAGGTTAACAAAATTTTGCGCGTACGTGTAATTTTTAGAGCTTAGTGGGCAACTACGAGTGTGCCAGACTTGATAGTACACTCAAAATCTCCAAAGTGCCTCAAATCATAAAGCGGTTTAGTGATTCTTGAGGTAGTAGCGCAGTTTGTTCTTTACCTATAGGTTTGAAGTCGCGTGTTTATCATGGGTGTATTAGAATTTCGACAAGAGCTACGATGCCTACTTGTCTTTATTTTAGTCGTTACACCACATTTAGGTATCACACGTATATAAAGATAACGTTGCTTATTATACAAGAGGTGCATAAGGGAAGTGTAACGATTCCGACAAAACCAGGTATACCTTAACCGGTAGACAATAGTTACGTTATATTTAATGTCGGGTACATGAATTACCATAGTAATTATACGAGAATACGTGGTTCACTGAATCGATTGTACGTGAATATATAATTCATCGTATTGAATATGCGATTAATCGATCGATAGTTATTGAAACCCGAACGAATCGAGGGTTCAATTATAGACGATATCTATAATAATTAGTGATGTTACGAAGCATTAATGCTTCAGGATAAGTAAAGTACGGCACAGAAAAAGAATTTCGATTTAATAGTACGTCGGTACGTTAAACGAAACCTTTAATACCAAACCAAGCAAGAGACGATCGATCAAGCCGAAAAAGATGCGCAATAATTAATAATATGATGTTTTAAGTTAATAAATGTCATGGTTTAAGTTTATAAAGTTTTTAAATCGGTTTTATATAAATTTCATTTTTAAGCCGAAAAACGACCGTTTTAGCCTCGTTTTAAGTTAAATTAAACATTTAACCGAAAAACGAACTGAACCAGATTATCCAAAACATTATCCAGATTTCGAGAATCCAAACATGTGGCTAGAATTGAAGAGGTGGGTCCCACCCCACCCCCTCATACATTCCGATCGGACTAGGGGTATCACCCCATTCCATTCATTTCTTTTTTACATCAAACATTCTCCATGATCTTCAATCCTTTCCATATTATGATTCAAAAACCGAGAGTTCTAGCAAGAAAAACAAGGTAATGATCGAGTTATGCACGTGTTCATCTTCGTTTCTTGAGTTTATTTGCAAGAAAATGAGGTTTCAAAGATAAAAACCGATTCTTGCATGATCAAGTGATGTATACGGGTTATACAAGGGATCTTGGTCCAAGAAAGGAGTTAAACGAACAAAAAACGAATTTTTACGGTTTAAACTTTGTTTTTAAAGCAATAACCGAAACTATAGTGTAAGAGGCATGATCGTGAGTGTAACTTGCTTGGTATTGTGGTATGTTGGTTGTAGGCTCTGTGTTTAGTGGTAGATAAGGCAGAAAGACGAGTTTGTAGCTTGTAGTGGCGGAAAACGAAAGGTATATTCGGTTTATGTTCGGTTTTGGAGTTTTTGGACAGATTGTTGATGGTTTGGAGTTAGGTCATGAAATTTTACAGAGATGTTAAATACATGAAAATATGAGTTCTGTGAATTTGTGGTAATTTTTGGACAAAGGGTGAATATTTGGTGAATTTAATGCTCGGTTTTGGCCAAAAATGATGAAAAATAGTTAAATATCATGAAAAATTCTGAAAAATTGCAGATAAATTTATAACAGATAAATTTTAGGTCAGTTGGAGAAGTCTAAGTAGGCTTTTCGGTTAAACGAGTTCTAGGGTTTTCTAGCTCGGTTTTAGTGAAAATGGCATGTAAAAGAAGATTTTGGTTCTGGAAAAATTACAGGGGACTATGTGGATGGCAGGGGACATCCAGGAAAAATTTGGGATTTTTCTAAGGTCGTTTGGTATTTACGACATATTTAGTGTTTAAATGGTGTTTAAAAATAGATAAATAAATTTTAAATATAAAAATTAATTCTGGAAATATTTTTATAAAATTCCCCACTGTCAAAAAGTGAATTGGGAAAAATTTCAAGATCCGAGACAAAACGGATAATTATTTGTGCAAAAACAAACTTTTAAAGTTTAAAACGCGTAAACCGGTAAAGTTCGCCTAAGCGAACTGACTGGTGTATAAAAACCCTAAAAATGAACTATTTTCATATAATTGAGTTAAACAAGTAAAAATGAATCATCCGAAAATAATTCGGATGATTTGGGTATTTTTAACCGATTTAACAGTTTCCGGTACGCCAAATACGGAAACGGGTCGCGCGGCCAATCGGGGCGTCTAAACCGAGCTCTAATTTCACATCTTTAATTAATTTATCAGTCAACAACTATTTTCGGGTCGTGTGTGACCAAACTCGTTTTTGGAACGTAAAAACGGATAACCGTGCTAGGCACGCAAAACGGGAAAAACGACTAATAATAATTTTGACTATTGAACTCTAAACGAAATCACAATCTGAGTCCGGAGAAGTGTTCTGGGTTAACATTGCCCCCGGAATGGGTACAGTACTGGGTTAACAGTGTCCCCAGATGTACCGGTTGATACGGTTAAAGTTATATTAATAATGAGTGTATAGTAACGATCGTAGGGATCATGTTACAGATTGGACGTGTTAACTGATAATGATTGTTCTTACCTGCTTGCATGTGCTAAGGTGAGTTTCACGAGCCCTTTTTTTCTGAATTGTTTTCAAATATTTTCCCGGGGCGGAAGCATGTTACTACTGAAATGTTTAAGTACATTCTGAACGCATGGATTTGCGTGAATTTATATATATTTTATTGTACGGGAATCGTACGGAAATGTACTAAGATGGTAATTGTCTGAGTTGCTAACATTCTAAGGCCCCGGAACACGAGTGATTAACTGAAAGCCGGTAGAGTGTGGATAGTACTATTGGTCTGACAAACCCAACTGGTCCGGCATGGATTTGCTGATGTTTCCCAGCCAGTTGCACATGTCGATTTTGTTGTTGATATATATTTTGCTATGTAATGTTAGACATAGCGGTTTGGGGCAGGTCCGTGGGCGGGGGATATGCCACGGGGGTTGTGTGTGATAGTCAGAGGTTTCACTTGTGGGCTCAGCATAATTACATCGATAGTATTATAATTTGATAATGATTTATCATGGTTTACTCGAATTGTGAAACTCACCAACTATTCGTAGTTGACCCGTTTTCTCACATGCTTTTCAGGTACAAATTAAGATGAAGTGATTGATTACGTGTTAAGTGCTTGATGTGTGTAAGATTTGCGGGCGGGATGTTAGGATACATTATAATAAACAGAATTATGTATCGTATTGTATGATGTGTGTATCACCTAGACGGTAATGAAATACGAGATAATGTAATTTGAAGTTTAGTAATGTAATCAGTTTTCTTTATAAACAATGTGGTTGATATCAGAGGTGTCTGTTGCATCCCGTTTATGTTTCCGCTGCGGTTGCGGGGTGTTACAGAACTTGGTATCAGAGCCATTGGTTATAAAGATTTAGGATGTCTTTAAAAGATACCTAAAATATAACCAGTAGCTCAAGTATTATAGGATCTGAATGTCAACTAATAATATATAGTGACGGGATCTGGATGAACTTGGATGGACAAGTGAGTTATTATGGTCCGGAACATAATAACAGACTTGTCCGCACGAGGGAGTTCAGGGGAAGTCACGGGGTACATTAATAGGTAAAAATGGCAACATATGTGTAAAGTATATAATATTATTTATGCGTGCTAATGTGTATATATATATATGTACATATCTGGTGGATACATCTATTGAGAAATAGGACCCGGATAAGGAACCGGGGGATGAAATATTAATAGTACCGAGGATGCTGAAATTCCTAGAGCATCGGTTGATGCTAAGTCTGACTTATCGGGCCATAGTTATGATAGTACCAAGTTAGATCTCCCGTTTGACATTAACCAGAAATATCTAGTAACCGTCACTCCCAACCAAAATTGATAAATCCCTTACCCTACCAACACCGGTACCGTATATCCTAATAACCCCCTATGTTCACCTGAACCGCCGACCCTCACGTACGGACGGACCCGTACCTGAACCCATTCTTATTCCATTAAGGTAAAAAAATAAATAAATAAATAAAATAATCATAATAATAAATTTAATAATAAATGAGCAGATAAAAATAATATATAGAAATATATATATGTATTTCTCACTCTCAAACGTATGAGACATACCACCTCCAGATTGAGAATTGCCGATTTTAGCGAACCTAGAACGCATGAGGACATTGACTGAGCAAGTGATAGAGTTTCCCATAATAGTAATTGATAATATTTGAAGGCAACCCATGTTGCGCGATTACCTTGAACCGTGCAACTCCCTATGTTATCTCTTACATCCGTTAGATGCCTATACCCATGTATGCTCGAATAAAATGATTACCCATACACAAAGAGGTGTTGGAATCATTATAGCATGGTTGGTTGTTTGTTCGTTGGTGGTATACCGCGTATGCCGGATATACAAATAGACACGGATATTATAACTCCGTGGTACGTAATCGTTTGGTGCTCACGATGATCATGTATCGGTTATGCTGTCATGCAGAAGGATATTGAAATCAAGCATATTAAACATTGATCTTTGTTGAGAAAGATCTATATGTCAGTTGGTGACAAGGGTTATGAAACATATTTAAACGTTAACCGACGTCAGGTTAAGTCCGTATGTTATTATATTGTGGGACATATATATATACTAGATACTGGTATGTGTAATTTGTATGATAATATTTGGTGTGTATGTGTACCTGCTGTTATGATTGAGCTGGTAACGAGTTATACGGTGAGATTAGTATTGATTACTGCCTACGGGATGAGTACGGCAGAATGACATAAAAAGAGTAACTCCAATGATGGAGATTGATATGATTCAGTCGATTGCTCAAAGATAGCAGATGATGATACCGAATGTCGTATCACATATCACTGCTAGTGTTGATGCGAATGTGATCGCAGAATTATAGATCGAGCAATCACATGATTATGAATATTTCAATTCTTAGTGGTATTACTAAGAGTGATAATGTCCCACCGAATATTATTATGACTACAAGTATTAGTTATAAACTAAACATGAATAGTAGTCGTAATGAATTAGATCCGGGATGAAGGATATGTTTGTTGGTTGTGTTAAGGAAATAATTAATGTTTACTGATGATAAAGGGAGGAATAGATTAGCGAGTGGATAGAAAAGATCGAAATGGTTAAGGATATTGGCAAGAGTCTAGAACATTGTGTAGTGAAATACGCTACAGATATGTTGGTAGATTATGTTGTATCGTGAGGGAACACGATGGTACAAAATTATAGTTAGAAAATTATTACTCAGATGATATGGTCGGAATTTAAAATTCTTGGGCTAGAACACTTTTATTCAAGTAATTAAGTTCAGAGATTGGAAACTGAGCTATGGAAGATAGAAATATTGTGTGCTGATCACTCAGAACGCGCTAATTGTTTGAAGGAATTGCCATGTCTGGTAACATGGCTAATTACTCCTGAAACTAAGCGAAGTGAGCGCTATATTGGGGACTGACTCCATTGATAAGAAGTATAGTCAATCCTGTAAAATATACAACCTTTGGAAGGGTTGTGTCACAAGCCAACATTGATATATTTGACTCTATGGGAAGCGGACTGGAAGGACGTTAGGTGAGACGTCGAGTGTTAAAGAAAAGAAATGATAAAGGTATAGGGCAAGATGGGCTTTTGAATAAGTAGGTATGTCCTACAACCCAGAATTATACTAAGACTAGTTCTGGTGTGAAAACATGAACCGCATGAAGGGTCCTTCCCTAAATGTGGAAAATATGGTTATCGGTAGGAAGAAAAATGTCGAGTGATAGTAGGCCACAGGTGTGGTAAAGATGGACGTAATGCCCCAATTGTAGAATCAATTGAAGCCATGTGAACCGGCAACCCCAACCCATTCGTGTACAACCACTCCGAACCCAACAACTTCAATAACAATCCATCCAAATAAACCAAATTATACCAAACAGTTGTACTTGCTATGAATGTGGCAGTACAGAACGTTTCGAGAGAAATTGCCCAAAGTTGAACTAAGGTGTCGTTGGAAGACGAACCTCATGGCAAGCATCAACCTCTGATCAAGCAAGGAGCCATGCTGTTGTGAGTAATTCGAATAAAGCACGTCATGATCCAAAGGTGGTGTTAAGTATGTTGTAGTTTTAAATCAATAGGCTTCAGTGATATTTTTACGGTCGTCGATAGAAGTTAGTTTATGTTAACCTCCTATCATTTGGAAAGATACCGATTAGTGAAACTATAGAACCCTATACCGTAGAATCGCTAACGGTAAACCCCTAATGGTTAACTAAATTGTTCGGAATTGTCCTATTATTCTGAACGATTAACCTTTCTTATTGACATACGACCAGTAAAGTTAAGAAGTTTTGACGTAATAGTTAACATGGATTGGCTAACTCAACATGAAACTGAAATCAAATATGAAAAGAAGATGATTAGAAGCTCTCCTTCGGACGATGAAGCGATTAGATACAGAGAAAAGTGTACGGTATTATGTTGCCACTCTAATCTCATCTTGAGATGTTATAATATTTACGACAAGAAGACGTGGTGTATTTAACAAACGCGATTGCCAAAGTATTTAAAAGAAAACATATAGAAGATATCCCGATGGTACGCGAATTTCCACAAGTTTTCCCAGAAGAACTTCCTGGATTACCGCCAACCCGACAAGTCGAATTCAGAATCGATTTAATTTCTCAAGCTGGTCCTGTTGCTAAAGCACCCCACCGACTTGCACTGTCCAAGATGCAAGAATTATCCAATCAGTTACAAGAATTGTTGGATAAAGGATTCATACGACCTAGTTGGTCACCATGGGGTGCGCCAGTGTTATTTGGGAAATGAAGGACGGAAGTGTTAGGATATGTATTGATTGGGGAGAATTGAATAAAGTGACGATCAAGAATAGGTATTCACTTCTTCGAAGTAAATGATCTGTTTAACCAACTGCAAAGGGCGATTTATATATAGAAAATTGGTCTTAAATATAGTTATCACCAAATGAAAAATCCAAGAGGAGGACGTTGCAACAACAGCGTTTCAGACTCGTTACGGCCATTATGAATTCTTAATTATGCCGTTCGGGCTAACAAATGCGCCGGCAGTGTTCATGGAACTCATGAACCGAGTCTGTAAACTTTATTTTGACAAACTTGTCATAGCATTCATTGATGATATTTTGATATATTTGCAACGTAAGAAGAGCAGGAACGACGTATAAGGAAAATTGTGGAAGTGTTAAAGCAAGAGGAGTTGTACGCGAAGTTTTCGAAATGTGATTTTGAATAAAGAAGGCATAATCCCTTGGTCATGTTGTAAAGCAACAAGTATTTCACATAGATCCAAATAAGATAGAAACCATTAAAAATTGTGCCAAGCGCCGATTTTAAGTCTCCCCGATGGAGACGATGGTTTTGTCGCGTATTGTGACGCATCGCGTAGAGGGTTAGGATGCGTGTTGATGCAGAATAATAAGGTTATAGCCTGTGCTTCCCGACAGTTAAAAGTACACGAGAAAAAATACACTACTCATGACTTAGAACTGGGAGCGGTTATCGTCGCACTTGAAATCTGGAGACATTATCTCTACAGTACGAAGTGCACCATCTTCACCGATCATGAAAGTTTGCAGCACATATTTGATCAGAAGGAACTGAATATGAGGCAACGAAGATGGGTCGAGTTGTTAAACGATTATGACTGTGACATCCGTTATCACCCCGGCAAGGCTAACGTCGTAACCGATGCCTTGAGTAGGAAAGATCGGGTTAAGCCATTGCGAGTGAGAGCGTTAGGGATGATAGTCCAGTCGAACCTTTCGGACCTGATTCGAGTCGCTCAACGTGAGGCGTTGAAAGAGGAACAATTGGAAAAGGAGGGATTTTACGGCAATGAGAAGAATTTCGAACAGCGCGTGGACGAAATTCTCTATTTCAAAAATCGGGTTTGGATTCCGACCCTCCATGACCTTCGTGAATTAATCATGGACGAAGCGCATAGATCGAAATATTCCATACATCCGGGATCAGATTAGACTATTGATGATACGAATATCTGAAAGAATTTTATTAATGGCCGAGTTTGGAGAAAGATATGGTTACGTATGTTGGTGAATATGTAAGTTATGGAGGACAAAAGGCTGCACACCGAATACCCTGGGGAACGCCACAATGACAGAAAAATTCGCCAATGATAGTGGGAATAAATTACAATGGATTTTGGGACGCAAATTCCCAAGATATATCAAAGGCATGAGGTAAATTGGGTAATCGCGGATCGAATAACCAATCCTCGCATTTTATCCCAATCCATGACGATTACCACAATGAATTCTCGCCCAAATTCCTGATGGGGAAATGGTATCTCGTCGTGGAGTACCATTTTCAATGATCTCAGATCGAAATAGTCATCCTACTTCCATTATTGGAAGGAGGGGAAGGAAGCATCGAGAGCTTGAAGCTTTCTATGGGTGAAGTAGTTATCACCAATTTGTTAAATTGAAAATGGGCGTCGATCAAGCCATAAGATTTGAATTGATTCGAGAAACAACCAATCGGATCTATAATATTTAAGATAAGTTGAAAGCAGCGCGAGATTGGCAAAGGATTTATGCCAACATTCAAATGAAACCATTGTCGCTGGAAAGAGGTGACAAGGTATTTTTAAGGCATCACCTTAGAGAGGTGATATGAGGTTTGGCAAAACCGAAAATAGCTCCTTAATATATTGGACCTCATGAGACTATCTCCATGATTGGTCATTTAGTTTATCGATTAAAGTACTCCAGGGGCTAAGTACTATACATGATGTTTTGCCAAGTATACGGATTGAAAAGTACCTAAGCGATGAGGCAACGAAAGTACTAGTAATGGAAGTACTCATAAAAGACATACTTGTTATCATAAATAATTCCGTAGAGATAGTAGACGGGAAAACTAAACAGTTTGGACATACCAAGCTTTATTGATTAAGATTAAGAGGAATTCACAGCGAGGACCAGATTATACCTGGTAACGCGAAGGTGAATTCTGAAGGAAAAACCCCCACCTTTCTCTCGGAAGGGGATAGTGGGCGTGTAAAATTTCGAGGACGAAATTTCTTAACGGGGGAAGAATGTAACGATTCCGACAAAACCAGGTATACCTTAACCGGTAGAAAATAGTTACGTTATATTTAATGTCGGGTACATGAATTACCATAGTAATTATACGAGAATACGTGGTTCACTGAATCGATTGTACGTGAATATATAATTCATCGTATTGAATATGCGATTAATCGATCGATAGTTATTGAAACCCGAACGAATCGAGGGTTCAATTATAGACGATATCTATAATAATTAGTGATGTTACGAAGCATTAATGCTTCAGGATAAGTAAAGTACGGCACAGAAAAAGAATTTCGATTTAATAGTACGTCGGTACGTTAAACGAAACCTTTAATACCAAACCAAGCAAGAGACGATCGATCAAGCCGAAAAAGATGCGCAATAATTAATAATATGATGTTTTAAGTTAATAAATGTCATGGTTTAAGTTTATAAAGTTTTTAAATCGGTTTTATATAAATTTCATTTTTAAGCCGAAAAACGACCGTTTTAGCCTCGTTTTAAGTTAAATTAAACATTTAACCGAAAAACGAACTGAACTAGATTATCCAAAACATTATCCAGATTTCGAGAATCCAAACATGTGGCTAGAATTGAAGAGGTGGGTCCCACCCCACCCCCTCATACATTCCGATCGGACTAGGGGTATCACCCCATTCCATTCATTTCTTTTTTACATCAAACATTCTCCATGATCTTCAATCCTTTCCATATTATGATTCAAAAACCGAGAGTTCTAGCAAGAAAAACAAGGTAATGATCGAGTTATGCACGTGTTCATCTTCGTTGCAAGAAAATGAGGTTTCAAAGATGAAAACCGATTCTTGCATGATCAAGTGATGTATACGGGTTATACAAGGGATCTTGGTCCAAGAAAGGAGTTAAACGAACCAAAAACGAATTTTTACGGTTTAAACTTTGTTTTTAAAGCAATAACCGAAACTATAGTGTAAGAGGCTTGATCGTGAGTGTAACTTGCTTGGTATTGTGGTATGTTGGTTGTAGGCTCTGTTTTTAGTGGTAGATAAAGCGGAAAGACGAGTTTGTAGCTTGTAGTGGCGGAAAACGAAAGGTATATTCGGTTTATGTTCGGTTTTGGAGTTTTTGGACAGATTGTTGATGGTTTGTAGTTAGGTCATGAAATTTTACAGAGGTGTTAAATACATGAAAATATGAGTTCTGTGAATTTTTGGTAATTTTTGGACAAAGGATGAATATTTGGTGAATTTAATGCTCGGTTTTGGTCAAAAATGGTGAAAAATAGTTAAATACCATGAAAAATTCTGGAAAATTTCAGATAAGCTTTTTATATCATGTATAAGTCACACACAAAATTTTAGGTCCGTTGGAGAAGTCTAAGTAGGCTTTTCGGTTAAACGAGTTCTAGGGTTTTCTAGCTCGGTTTTAGTGAAAATGGCATGTAAAAGAAGATTTTGGTTCTGGAAAAATTACAGGGGACTATGTGGATGGCAGGGGACATCCAGGAAAAATTTGGGATTTTTCTAAGGTCGTTTGGTATTTACGACATATTTAGTGTTTAAATGGTGTTTAAAAATAGATAAATAAATTTTAAATATAAAAATTAATTCTGGAAATATTTTTATAAAACTTCCCACTGTCAAAAAGTGAATTGGGAAAAATTTCAAGATCCGAGACAAAACGGATAATTATTTGTGCAAAAACAAACTTTTAAAGTTTAAAACGCGTAAACCGGTAAAGTTCGCCTAAGCGAACTGACTGGTGTATAAAAACCCTAAAAATGAACAATTTTCATATAATTGAGTTAAACAAGTAAAAATGAATCATCCGAAAATAATTCAGATGATTTGGGTATTTTTAACCGATTTAACAGTTTCCGGTACGCCAAATACGGAAACGGGTCCCGCGGCCAATCGGGGCGTCTAAACCGAGCTCTAATTTCACATCTTTAATTAATTTATCAGTCAACAACTATTTTCGGGTCGTGTGTGACCAAACTCGTTTTTGGAACGTAAAAACGGATAAACGTGCTAGGCACGCAAAACGGGAAAAACGACTAATAATAATTTTGACCATTGAACTCTAGACGAAATCACAATCTGAGTCCGGAGATGTGTTCTGGGTTAACATTTCCCCCGGAATGGGTACAGTACTGGGTTAACAGTGTCCCCAGATGTACCGGTTGATACGTTTAAAGTTATATTAATAATGAGTGTATAGTAACGATCGTAGGGATCATATTACAGATTGGACGTGTTAACTGATGATGATTATTGTTACCTGCTTGCATGTGCTATGGTGAGTTTCACGAGCCCCTTTTTTTTCTGATTTGTTTTCAAATATTTTCCCGGGGCGGAAGCATGTTACTACTGAAATGTTTAAGTACATACTGAACGCATGGATTTGCGTGGATTTATATATATTTTATTGTACGGGAATCGTACGGAAATGTACTAAGATGGTAATTGTCTGAGTTGCTAACATTCTAAGGCCCCGGAACACGAGTGATTAACTGAAAGCCGGTAGAGTGTGGATAGTACTATTGGTCTGACAAACCCAACTGGTCCGGCATGGATTTGCTGATGTTTCCCTGCCAGTTGCACATGTCGATTTTGTTGTTGATATATATTTTGCTATGTAATGTTAGACATAGCGGTTTGGGGCAGGTCCGTGGGCGGGGGATATGCCACGGGGGTTGTGTGTGATAGTCAGAGGTTTCACTTGTGGGCTCAGCATAATTACATCGATAATATTATATTTTGATAATGATTTATCATGGTTTACTCGAATTGTGAAACTCACCAACTATTCGTAGTTGACCCGTTTTAAACACAAACATTAATTTTCCCACTTCACGAAGCGAAGGAAAGATAAATGAAAAAGTTAAATTTCATTTTGTTTAATTATAGATTATATTATACGATTATGCTTTCTTCAGAGCTGTGTTTTCAGATACTGGCCAGCGAGCTAAACACTAAAACGGATTTAGAAACCCAGCTTAAGCAACACATATCTTCATCTCCACCGTTCAAAATGATTATTTATGGGTTATGAACCCCCTATAAAAATATCAAAATGATCGGATCATTAGATCTTTAGCCATAGACCGATCTTTGCGGACATGCAAAACTATTACAATCTGTCCAGATTTTAAAACGAGTTTTTAACGAACATAAGCTCAGATTTAGGAAAAACAAAGCTCACAATCGCGTTCGGGACGTCGAAAAATTGTTCCGGGTAGAAGACGGGCTTCGGCCGCCACCGGACCACCGCGTCGGACCACCGCCGGCCGCTGCGAACCACCACCGGCCACCTTGCCAGAATTCTCTAACCTCTCTCTACTCTCTCTCTCTCTCTCTAAAATGTAGAATTTTGTGTTAATAATGAGAGTATGGTGGGGTAACCCACCTTATATAGGTGCCGGTTTTAAACGAGTTTTTCGATCGCATTTCGGTTTCTCGCTCCAACGAACCCGCTACTACAAGTGACGTTGTATTTTCCAAATACATTTCGTCAAAATACTTATTCTTATTTCGTTCTTAACTTAAATTTGTCTCGTTAAGTTATTATTTCCGTTAATAAGTTATTGACGATTGTTACCCAATGTCGGTTCCGTGTTGTTCCGAACTTAATAAAGCTAGTGTTGTTGTTTTTCCCAAAAACAACTCATCCAAACTTATGGTGTCTATTTGACTTAATTTATCTAAATAGTAAACCTCAAATACGAAGATAATATCAACTTATATAAGCTCATCGGTACGTGTGTTTTAACGATCGTGTCCGAAAATACTAATTTGCATTTTCCCGCTTCGTTATAACTCAGAATTGATCCATGTTTATTCCCGCGTTCTTGGTTTTCGATCCTCTACAATATTCAAATAGATTCACCCCTGGACACTTTCTCGAATGTCGGGTTGAATTTTCACAAGTTTAACCGAGTACGTTCGTTTCTCCGTCATTTATCACCAAAATTTCTTTATTCCGTCTCACTTCTCACATGTTTTATAATGTATATATTCCCTTCATTATTAGCTTAAAAGACTTTATTTAACTTATGGGTCTTAATCTTCACTTAATCAGGCCTAAACATGTCTTAATCTCGTTTATGGAATATAATAATACTTTTTATTTTTCCAGGTGTCATAGGCATCCCTAAGATGGCGTTCCGAACGCGGTATGGACACTACGAGTTTCTCGTGATGTCATTCGGTCTAACAAATGCTCCTGCAGCATTTATGGACATGATGAATAGGGTGTGTCGGCTGATGTTGGATAAGGCAGTTATCGTCTTCATCGATGATAAAAAAATTCAAAAAGTGAGTCTGATCATGCCGAGCATCTGAGGGAAGTATTGGAGACTTTGAAGAAAGAAAAGTTGTACGCTAAGTTTTCGAAATGCGCGTTTTAGTTGCGAGAGGTGCAATTTTTAGGTCACGTGATTAATCCCGAAGGGATTACGGTGGACCCAGCTAGGCATCCCTAAGATGGCGTTCCGAACGCGGTATGGACACTACGAGTTTCTCGTGATGTCATTCGGTCTAACAAATGCTCCTGCAGCATTTATGGACATGATGAATAGGGTGTGTCGGCTGATGTTGGATAAGGCAGTTATCGTCTTCATCGATGATAAAAAAATTCAAAAAGTGAGTCTGATCATGCCGAGCATCTGAGGGAAGTATTGGAGACTTTGAAGAAAGAAAAGTTGTACGCTAAGTTTTCGAAATGCGCGTTTTAGTTGCGAGAGGTGCAATTTTTAGGTCACGTGATTAATCCCGAAGGGATTACGGTGGACCCAGCTAAGATTGAGGTGATAACAAATTCGAAGACTCCGCAGAATCCGACTGATGTACGAAGCTTCTTAGGGTTAGCTGGCTACTATAGGAGATTCATCGAAGATTTCTCCAAGATAGCCGCACCGTTGACCGGTATGACCCGAAAGTCGATAGTATTCAGTTGGGGTAAGTTTCAAGAAGAGGCTTTTCAGGAGTTAAAGAAAAGACTTACGCAAGGTCCAATCCTTGCTTTACCCGACGGTGACGAGGACTTGGTTGTTTGTACTGATGCTTCGCATCGTGGGTTAGGTTGCGTGCTGATACAACGAGGAAGGGTGATAGCTTACGCGTCTAGACAGTTGAAAGTCCATGAGAGTACTTATCCGAGACATGATTTAGAGCTAGCAGCGGTAGTGCACGCTCTTAAGATATGGATACACTATCTGTATGGTACCAAGTGTACAATTTACACAGATTATAAAATCTTAAAGTACTTCTTCGAACAGAAAGAGCTGAACATGAGGCAGAGAAGATGGTTAGAACTGATAAAGGATTACGACTGTGACATTAAGTACTACCCTGGTAAAGCTAATGTGGTCGCCGATGCGCTAAGCCGTAGGAATGAGGAAGTCATTGCAACAGTAAAGTCATACCAGTTGATCATGAATTCAAGTCTTTTCGAAGAAGTCGTCAAAGTGCAACAGAGGTGCTGGTAGATGAAGGTCTAGTGAAGGAAGAAAGAATCTTCGGTCAACAGAGTGAGTTGATGGAAAACACGCATGGTGTTAAGACAAGGTTTGATCGTATGTGGATCCCACGCCATGGAGGTCTTAGAGTCCAAATCTTAGATGAAGCTCATAAGTCAAGGTATTCAATTCATCCAGGAACTACTAAGATGTACCAGGATTTGAAAAGAGATGACTGGTGGCCAGGAATGAAGAATGATGTAGTAGATTATGTCAGTAAGTGCTTGACTTTCTTGCAAGTCAAAGCAGAGCACCAGAAGCCTTATGGGAAAATGCAACCGCTTGAGATACCTGAATGGAAATGGGAACACATCACCATGGATTTCATAACTAAGCTACCTCGTACAGCTAAGCATCATGATACCATCTAGGTGATTGTAGACCATTTGACCAAGAGTGCTCACTTTCTGCCTATACGAGAGGCTATCTCATCAAAGACGTTAGCAAGCTTATTTATTAAAGAGGTTGTATCTAAGCATGGAGTGCCGTTATCGATTGTGTCTGATAGAGATACTCGTTTTACTTCGGGGTTCTAGAAGAAATTCCATGAAGCCATGGGAACAAGATTGCACATCGGTACGGCGTATTATCCTCAAATAGATGTACAGTCTGAAAGGACGATCCAAACCCTTTAGGATATGCTACGTGCTTGTGTTTTAGACTTTGGTGGAAGTTGGGATGATTATCTGCATCTAGCAGAATTCTCCTACAACAACAGCTACCATTCAAGTATTGGTATGCCACCGTTTGAGATGTTATATGGAAGACGTTGTAGAAATCTGGTATGTTGGGGGGAGATTGGTCAGAAAGAGATGGGAAGTTTGGAATTTGTTCAAGAAACTTCTTCAAAATTTGATCAAATTAAAGCAAGGATGAAGGCTGCTCAAGATCGACAGAAGTCTTATGCCGACAAGCAGCGACGACCGATTGAGTTTAACGCTGGTGACAATGTGATGCTCAAGGTCTCGCCTTGGAAAGGAATTATTCGTATTAGGAAGAGGGAAAAGTTGAGTCCGAGTTACATTGGACCGTTTAAGATTATGGATCGTGTAGGTGAAGTGGCTTACAAGCTGGAATTGCTTGAAGAGCTAGAAGGAATTCACTCAACCTTCCATGTTTCTCATCTGAGAAAATGTCTGGCTGATGACACGTCGCACGTGCCATTAATGGACATTGAGGTTGATGAACAGTTGAACTACATTGAGCAACCAATCAAGATAGTTGATCGCAAGGAAAAGAAGCTTCTTCATAAAGTTATCCCACTAGTGAAAGTGATATGGAAGCATCGCAAGGGATTGGATGCTACATGGGAAGTTGAAGAAGAGATGCGCAAATTTTATCCATATTTGTTTATGTAATAGTTAGGTTTCGTGGACGAAACCTCTTTAAGGAGGGAAGACTTGTAAAATCCCGTTTTTCTAGTTTCGGTTAATAAATGAAAATACAAGTTATTATGAGTCGGGCTAGTGTTGGGTAAATGGATATGGGTTATGGACTTGGGTTATGAAAGAAAGAAGGAAAAGACCATGGGCTTAAGCCCATGATCAATAATTATATATACCTTTAATCACCCATTTAATTTCATTTCACACATATTCCATACACCATCAAAACACACACTTAAGCTCTCTCTCTTGACGAAATCACCAAGAATCAGAGCATCAACCTGAGGTAATGATAGTATGATGTTGTTTGAGCTTAAAACCGTTAGATATAATCACGGAATGGAGAGCCGTCACCGTTAAACCGTTTAAGTCACGAGATCCGGGTGGAATCGGGTATAAACCAAGCCTAAGATGAGCTTAGGGATCGCCCTAGCTCAGATCTGGATCGAACGGGGAGAAAAACGGTGAAAAGCGAGTTAAAACTCGTTTTTTCCACCGAATCCGCAGTTTTCCGGCGGCGGTGTCGGAAAGGTGGCGCCGGAAAAGGTTATACGAGGTTAAGGATGTCAGAGAATGTTCTGACATTCTCTGACCTAACCCTAATTCGTTAATGGGAAGTTAACGAATTATAGGTAATTCGTTAGCGAGGAAGTTAACGAATTAGAGGTAATTCGTCAGATGATTCATTACAAGAAGCCTAACGAACTAGCCTTAGTTCATATCCAGATTCGTTATGGAAAAGATAACGAATTAGCCCCAATTCGATATAAGTCATTCGTTAAAAGAGATAACGAAGTAGAAGGTTCAATTCGTTACAGAGGGGTCATTCGTTATAGGGTTCAATTCGTTATAAGGACCAATTCGTTATGAGCCCAATACGTTAAGAACCAAGTAACGAACCAGACCTGAAAGATAACGAACTAGTTAACAAATCAGGCTTAATTCGTTAGGGCAAAGGAGTTAGTGAATTAGATAATAATTTAAAATTCTAATGGAAAATGTGATAAGACAGTTAATGGAAATAAAATTTTCCCAAGCAGGGGCTCTGCCCCTTAGACCCTGCTAGCGGCTGCCGCCCCTAGACCCCGCTGCCAGGGGCGCTGGCCCCGGACCCCCGTTCGTCGAGGGTTATAATTGGACTAGAAATACGATATGGATAGTGAAATTAATATGCGTAATTGTTATACAGTTAGTCGTGCACAGCTAAAGAGGGGAATAACCATAAACGGTGAACGCAACCGCATTGAGGTGAGTTTCTAGCCCCATTCCTTGTTATGTTTTCAGGGCTGTGTGCTTACTCTATGTGATTAGTTAATACACTTATCCTATGAGATAAGTTTATGCCATATATGGTTTATGTGAAAGGTATGATTGACTGCTTGTCGGTACATGAACGATCTTCGGATATTGCATGTACTGCCAGGTAAAGGTTAGATGATAAAATTGTTGTATATGAAGAATGAATGATGTATGTATGTATGAAACTTACATTTATGTATATAGAAAGATATGGAATGAAGGTATGGAAGAAAGGGAGACCAGACCCTAATAATATCCGAGGATGGAGGGTACCAGACCCTAATAATATCCGAGGATGAAGGGAGACCGGAATAATATCCGAGGAGGGTACCGGACCCTAATAATATAGGAGGTATGTAGGGTGAAATTCCCTTTATAACGTAAGGTTAGCTATAAATGTGTATGAACGAATGGAGTACAGGACATGTATGTAATGTGTACCTTCGGGCACGTATATGTGTACGTAAAGTAAGTTATGTGATTAACTAGAAATCACTCAGCGTTGCTGACTTTTAGTATGCACACAGGTTAACAGATTGAGACAGCTGGTTTGAGATGGACACATGGCAGATTGAAGAGGCTGGCATCTGAAGATTTGTCATGATGTTTGATAGTATGTTTTAATTATATTTTAAAAAGACAAGTTAAGAATATTTGTAATGAATGGTTGACTTTTATATTATTCCGTGAAAGTTTTAATTAACTCTGATATTTAGAACTGTGTTTATGAGTAAATCAAACGTCCAATGTAGGGCACCAGGATCGGGTCTTTACATAATCACATTGGGTCCGAGATTGAAGATGGAGTTTATTTGGATAATTAATCTGATGTGGCTGGTCAACCTCTCTAAATCTGATAATGACGTGTTATTTCATAATCAAACAAGATGGGCGCACAAAAAATATAACGAGTTGGCTATGCAATTCCAACAAGTTTTTCATGTTTGTCATGCATTTGTAATTCATAGTTGCGCTGATTGAAAGACCAGAAGATTCAAGAGTTGAATACTACAAAGCTCGAGGCGAGGGGGAGTTTGTCTATACATCATTTTTTCGTCTCAGTCTTTGCTTAACGTATTGGAATTTAGATTTAATGTATAGGGGTATTTTAGTAATCGTATGTAAAGCTCATTCGTTAAAGTGTCTATAACGAATGTGACCGAATGTTTTGTTCCTCATTCATTAGTGATGTTAACGAATTGAAGATAACGTATGAAGGCCATCCGCCATGGTTTGTATAGAAAATGGCGTAGAGAATGGGATGCTCATTCACTTTGTATGTATAATGAATGAGTCATAACCTATATATACCCTGTAACATTATTAGTAATTAACAAGTCCTTATTTTATAACGTTTAAGCCTCGTTACTCAGTCCAAATTCTCTCTCAGTACACACACTACACAATTAACCTAATTGAGCAATAACACAATCATATCACCAACTAGATCATAACAGATGAATCAACCATGAATTATCAAACTAAATTTTACAAAATTATATGTTATTCTCTCCAATCGATGAACTTTGTCAAATTCGACATCTCCAAGTCAACCCATTCATGTGAAGACTTTTCTTTATCGTTCGTTCCTTTCCTTGGGTAGTTATATTTATTTTTTTCTTCTATTTGTGTATTTCATATATAACATAATGTCGAGTTGAAAATAATTTGACAACGGTGTTCATCCGAAGAAAACGAACTCAATTCATTTTATGCTTCTTTTTAATTTGAACATTTTTTGTATGTAAATTTTTAAACATGATTTCTTTAATGTATAATCAAAGAATAACTTTTTTACCATGTGGGAAACAAACCCGTCATAAAACCGGGTTCGGATCCGACCATCAACGAACTACTCACTTAATTTCATTTCCTTACTTTTTATGCTTGTTGAATTTCTTGAACGGACCAAACTTATAAAACTTGACTAACAAATATCGGAACCCTATTCTTAAATAAAATTTAACAACATGTGTTGTCGAAAAAATATATTATTTTTAACGTGTTGCTGGTTTAATTCAATGATGTGCTAAGGACGAAAATCATTAGTCGACCTTAGAATATTTGAATAAAGAATCATATTTGTTTTGTTACGATGTAATGATATTTGCCTTATTATCAAACTATTTTTGTACTTGAAAATTTAAGAAATAAAATGGTTATATTATCACTATTAATAGCGTTACGAGCTTATAAGTGATTTGTACGTTGCACCTGCGCATATTCCACTTATAGCCAGGTTGTTACAGTTGAGAGGTATATAGAACTCTTAGTTTTTTGGTGAAATCCATAAAATGCGTCCTCAACATTTGTGACTTTAACCAAGATAATGATGAAGTGCTTTTGTGTGACACTGACTACTTTAACGCGGAGTATCACAAATATTGCATGCGTCCCCTCTTTGTGAAATGAAAAACCAATCCAATTGGGTGGGTAGACAGTCTGTCCTTTGTCTTTTTTAAACCAAGTTATGTTTCTACCCCTTAATTTTGATAATTTTTTGTTTTAAACTGTTGGAATCGATCTGCCCAAGACACATATTTAAGTTGATGTGGCTAGTACGTTATGATCCAAGTCGGGTCATACCTAATAACAAGCTAGACAAACACCACGATATTTATTATTAGATATGATCTAACTAATTATTATCAACACTTATAATATTTGTAAAATGGGTTTTCTAAATATTTGCACTTGTGTGATAAATAAATTATGTGGATAATTTATATTTTGAGAGTTGTTATTTATTTGGATAAATAACAAGTATGATAAAAAGAAAAAAACAATTTTGAGTTTTGTTTTTTGGGGGGAAATGCCCCATGGGGCCGGCCTTCTCTCTACTCTCTCTCCCCTCATTGTTTCTTTCAATATCATGCAACCATTTTGTTTGGTGGATCACTTTTTACATTCAAGTTTCTCTCTCACACACAAGACTCTCTCTTTTTATCTCTTCCTACTTCGGCCGAACAAGAAGAAGAGCAAGGAGATTTGCAAGTGTACAAATCCTAGCAACCTTGGTGTTTGTTGATTAGCTTGAACAGGTATACAATCTTGAGGTCTTTTTCTTTGAAGATTCGTCATTCATATATCATCCCTTTCAATTTCTGGAAATTAAAGGTATGTACACTGAGACCCTATGGTTGTTCTTGATAGTATGTATATCGTCTTTGGATCCTTGTTTGGGTTTAAATATAAAACAGGTTTTTATATGTGTTTTCGGTTAACAAGATTTAAAACATTATGCTGCGTTTTTCTAAATAAAGGGTTTATTTAGACTTTGATAATCTTGTAACCGCTTATACGAATACATGCTTCATAAACGGGATCTAAAGTATTCGGGTTTTATGGTATTCTTTACCATATTGGCCGAAAACTTTAGGCATATTGGTTGCCCCTTGGTTTTTCAAGATTGTACCACAACATGCATGCGAAAATCTGGAAAAATTGAGTCATATGGATGACAAATTTAGTTTGGACAGATTCTGGATTTTTCTACTCTAGCCTAGAACCCTTGGTTGGAAACCATGGTTCTCGGTCTGACCAAAAACACCGCGAGACCCGTTCTCGGTTGGCCGAGAACTCATGGATGTGAACCATGGTTCTCGGTTGGCCGAAAACACGTTCTCGGTTGGATAGAGAACTCATGGTTGAAAACCATAGTTCTCGGTCTTGGCCGAAAACATGGTTCTCGGTCTTGGCCGAGAACTCCAGGTTCTCGGCTGACCGAAGTCTTCGGGCCGAAAACTCTGAAGCTTTGGTCTTCTGGCCGAAAACTCTCCTTCTGGCCGAGAACCATAGGGTCAAAGGGGAACCATCTTGGTCAAGGGTTGACCTGCTTGTTTGGATGTTCATAACCTAGCCATGATCTTGTGTATATTGAAGTGATGTGTTGTGATTTATTCAATTTGATTGAAATATTCTTTATTCGGGTTTGTAATCTATTAATTTATTTCAGTAGTTGTATTTCTTTTACTAGAAAAATGTATTAGGATATATTTTGTAAAAGGATATGCAACTACAACACCACTTTGGTTGGAGCCCAAATGGAAGCCCAAATAAGGAGAAATGATCACAACAAGAGGTGGACACTTGAAGCATATGGATGCGGAGTCAAGTGGGAGTTCACCATCACATACCTTGTGTCATGCTTGTTCCTTAGAGAGACCTTATGACACACTTGTTTCGGTCAACAAGTGTTGTCAATTTTAGGTGGCTATGGTTATGGACTTGTGGTTATAATTTATGCTTGTGTGTTTGATTTTTCGTTTTATCATATTTGGATATGGATGTTAACAATTAAAATCAACAACATGCATAAACTTGATTCCTTTGAAATTATTAAGTTATAAAATTGGTTTTATTAACTATTATTGATTTCATAATAAAATGGGTTTTATTAAAAGGAATTTTGAAAGTTGGTTTTCAAAAGGGTACCATACATTTGAATGCATCAAATGGAAGGTACATAAAATAGTTTTCCAATCTAGAATTTGAAAACTTAAATCCCTTTTAAAACAAGTTAAACACCATCCTTTTATACGACACTCGAATCACTTGGGAACTTGATGTGTAATAAACCTAACCACATTTAAGAAAACTTGTGATCTTGAGGTGGATTTACATTACTTGTGGGATAAAGGTCACTTAACCACTTGTATGTGTAAACTTGCACGTGTGTTTAAGTAGGACAACTTTATTTGGAAACCATGTGAATAGGGTCACCGAAGTATGGCGTACAAAGGTGTTGATGGGATTAAACATGCCAACTAAACATATGATATTTAACCGATCCCATAAGCTAGAAGTTGCAAAGGGTTGCAATTGTCAAACGTTGACTACCTTGTTAATTTAAATAGTAGGAAAAAGGTCACCTAACTACTATTTGAATGAAACGTTGGGTTCTAGATTTTAATCATTGATTGTCTTGGAGACTTTAAAGGGTATTAACGATTAAAATTTATTAATGATATTGAAAATACTAAAATTGAGCATTGTTAAATTTATAGATGGCCGCAAACAACAACGCACCAAACGCAATTATCCCACCTGTGCTAATCTATCACTGAGATCCATTCTGGATAAGGATCATCTAAATTACAATAATTTTTTGAATTGGTATCGAAACTTGAGAATTGTTCTCAAGCAAGAAAACAAATCCTATATTTTGGACGATCCTATTCCTGATGAACCTGATGTAAATGACTTTGATGCCTACAACGATTGGTTCAAATACACCGAGGATTCGGTGCAAGTTTCTTGCCACATGTTGGGAACAATGATTCCCGAGATCCAAAAGGATTTCGAGCATCATGGGGCATATGACATGATCACCTAGCTTATGGAAATGTTCCTTACTCAAGCTATGGTGGAACTCTTCGAAACGGTTCGAGCATTTCATGCATGTCGTATGGAAGAAACCCAATCTGTCTCATCTTATGTGCTTAAGATGAAAATCCACATTGATCGGCTTGAACTGCTTAACTGTCCTGTCTAGAAAGTGTTAGCCACGGATATTATCCTTAATGGCTTAAATAAAAGGTTTGAGACATTCGTTATGAATTATAACATGAACGGATGGGACGAGAGCATTGGTGAGCTTCACGCAATGCTCAAAACAGCCGAAGCCGGAATGGGTAAAAAGGTTTTACCCGTTCTTGCGATCAATGAAGGAGGCTTGAAGAAGAGGTATCATCCATAACCCAAGGCAAAGGTTGCTAGTGGTAAGGGGCAAGTCAAAGGAAGGTCCAAGGGAAAGGAAAATGCGGAACCCAAACCAAAGAAGCTAAAGGTTAGCGCTGAGGATCCGTGCTTTGGTTGTGGAGAGATAGGCCATTGGATGAGAAATTGTCCAACCTATCTCAAAGAGTTGAAAGCTAAGGGGGATGCGAGGCAAACTTCAGGTACAACTTTCATGATCCATATTGATCTTAATATTATTTCTTCTAACATATGGGTATTGGATACCGGATTTGGAACTCATATACGCAATTCATTGTAGGAGTTCAAAAGAAGAAATGATTACAAGAAAGGAGATATAAGTCTCTTCATGGGCAATGGAGCAAAGGTTAACGTCCAAGCCTGAGGAGATTATGCTTTGAAGCTTCCAAATGGTTTGGAAGTCATTTTGAAAAACATTTTATTTTCTCCTAGTTTGACTAGGTATATTATCTATGTTTCTTTGTTAAGACAATTTGGTTATGATTTAAAGTTTGTAGACAATTGTAATTATGTTTTCATGGATGATGTCTTTTATTTTAAAGTAATGCCGGCTAATGGAATTTATGAATTAGTACATGATAATACATCAATTGATAACTCGTTGTACCAAGCTAACACCAGAAGACTCAAATTGGATTTGAGTAAGACTTTTCTTTGGGATTGTCGCCTTGGTCACATAAACAAAGATCGCATTCATACACTTCAAAAGAATAGTCTTTTGGTATCAAATGATGATTCATTTGATAAGTGTGAATCTTGTTTATTGGGAAAGATGACCAAGGAGCCCTTTAGTGGAACTAATGAAATGGCGAAAGACTTATTAGGTATCATGCATTCGGATGCATGTGGTCCTTTTAAGACAATGACAAGAAATGGTGAAAGATACTTCATCACCTTTACTGACGATTATAGTCGCTATGGGTATGTGTTCCTGTTAAGACACAAAGATGAAGCCTTTGAAATGTTCAAACTCTTCCAAAATGAAGTACAAAATCAACTCAATAAAACAATCAAAGTAGTACGTTCCGATAGAGGAAGTGAATACCTCAATGATGCGTTTCTAGATCATCTTAGGAGTTGTGGATTGTCTCACAACTCACTCCACCCGGAACACGCAACATAATGGTGTGTCCAAAAGGAGGAATCGAACTCTATTGGATATGGTTAGATCTATGATGACTAGAAGCACATTACCTCTATCATTTTGGGGTTTCGCATTGATCTCCGCAGCCCGTATTCTAAATATGGAACCAACCAAGAAAGTGGAAAGGACACCTTTTGAAATATGGCATGGAAGGGTTCCTTCATTATCGTATTTAAAGGTATGGGGTTGTGAGGCTTATGTCAAGAACAACACCCAAAACAAACTGGAAAGCTGATCCACTAAGTGTAATTTTGTAGGATATCCCAAAGATTCTATGGGATATTATTTCTACAATCCAAGTGAGCATAAAGTGTTTATTGCTCGAAAGGCTGAGTTCTTGGAAAGAAAGTTCCTTATGGAAGGAACTGAAAGAACTGTGGAACTCGAGGAGGATCGAGAACCACAAGCCGATACATGTTTGGTTGACACTAGCAAATGGTTGATCAATAAGAGGTTGCTGGGAATGATCAAATGGTTGATCAAGACACACAAAAAGTTCGCAAATCTGGTAGAATTAGCACCCCACCTGAAAGATATGGGTTTTTAATGGATGGATGCTATGTGGTAGATTCGGATGAACCCACCACATACCGACATGTAATGTCACAATCTGATTGTGATAAATGGCTTGAAGCCATGAACGTTGAGATGCAATCCATGCATGACAACCAAGTATGGGACTTGGTTGTACAATCTCTTAATTCCAAACTGGTTGGAAGTAGTGGGTTTTCAAGAAGAAAACTGATATGCATGGAAACTTGGATACTTATAAAGCTAGACTTGTAGCAAAACGTTTCACTCAAACGCAAGGGGTTGACTATGATGAAACTTTTTCGCCTGTTGCGATGCTAAAGTCTATTAGGATACTGTTTTCCATAGCCACATATATGACTATGAGATATGGCAAATGGATGTCAAAACTGGTTTTCTAAATGGACACCATGAGGAAGATGTCTATATGGTTCAGACTGAAGGTTTTGTTGATCCACAACATCCTAATAAAGTATGTAAGTTAAAGAAGTCAATCTATGGATTAAAACAAGCATCTAGAAGTTGGAATAACCGTTTTGATGATGAAGTTAAGAAATTTGGTTTCATCAAGAACGCTGATGAAGCTTGTGTGTATAAGAAAGCTAGTGGGAGCATCATTACCTTTCTGGTATTATAAGTCGATGGCATACTACTATTTGGAAATGACATTCCAACCTTGGAGGGTGTAAAAGCCTGACTTGGAAGTTGTTTTTTCATCAAGGATCTTGGTGAAGCTGCCTATATTCTGGGAATGTAGATCTATATGGATAAATCAAGGCAGTTGATAGGTTTAAATCAAAGTGCATACATTGACAAAATCTTGAAAAGGTTCAAGATGGACAACTCTAAGAAAGGTTTGGTACCTATTCAAAGAGGAACAATATTGAGTGTTTCTCAATGTCCAAGCTCAAAGGATGAGCAAGATAAAATGAATTGAATCTCATATGCATCTGCTATAGGATCTATCATGTATGCCATGATATGCACTAGACCGGATGTGTCATGCGCTTTGAGCATGACAAGCAGGTACCAGCAAAATCCAGGAACTAGCCATTGGATGGCGGTTAAGAGCATATCGAAATACCTTAGGAGGACTAATGATATGTTTCAAATATAAGGCTCTGGTGAGGAGGAACTCATTGTAAAGGGTTACACGGATGCGAGTTTCCAAACTAATCGAGATGATTCTCGATCACAATCGGGATATGTTTTCATTCTAAATGGTGGTGTTGTCTCTTGGATGAGCGCAAAACAAGATGTGGTAGCGTTGTCCACTACAGAATCTGAATACATCTCCGCCTCATTGGCAGCTCAAGAAGCTGCATGGATTAGAAAGTTTGTGGCCGATCTAGGGGTAGTCTGTACCATTCAGGACCCTCTAGAGATCTTTTGTGACAACGAGGGTGCGATTGCTCAAATCAAGGAACCCCATGCACATAAAAAGACTAGGCACATTGAGCGAATATTCAACTACATAAGGGATGAAGTTGAAAAGGAAAGACATGTATTCGCAAAGTTCACACTAATCAAATGTTGTGGATCCACTCACGAAGCTCCTAGAAAGGCCAAAGAATGAAGGTCATACTTGTGCCTTAGGACTTCGATATTCTAGTGATTGGATTTGATCAAATTTTGAATTTGGATATCAAAACAATTATTATCAAAACAATTATTATTTGGATATCAAAACAATTATTCCATTTTAGCATGTTTAAATCCGTGAATAATTTAATTATTCTAAATGTCCATAGTCGATCACATTTGTGGGAACAAATGTGAAGGTAAGACTATTATGAACTTGTATTGGTAGATATTCATAAGGTATGAATATAGGAAGGGTTTGATGCCAAGGCTCATAGATATTTATGGGATAAATATTGGACTGACCCGCCCTCAATTTTACTGCATGCAATCCTTGCTTTTTGTCATTATAAGTAAATTTGAGTAAAGGCGAACATCATAGTATCCTCTCACCTGAGATACATATAGGGTCTTGATATTCACCAAATATTATACTTTGACTTAGTTCTTCGCTGCTCTGAAATATGTCAGTACATAAGGCTAAGCTCAAGTATAATACAAGGTGATAGTGAGATACGTATGTAGTCAATAGGGGATTTGTCCCTCTTATTCATTGAGAGTTAAATGTCTAAGGCCTGATAAGTTAAATCAACAGAGAATGATCACTCTGTGTCTCTGGATTTCACATGACAATTGTGGCAAAAGGAATTGAAGGGGATGATGCTATTGAATGGCACTTCGTCATGCATATTAGGGGTAGTAAACTGTTGTTAGGCGGTATTTGCTACTTGCATCAATCTTCTATATATCTAGTGCAAGTGGGAGATTGTTCGAATCGATCCGCCCAAGACACATATTTGAGTTGATGTGGCTAGTACGTTATGATCCAAGCCGGCCCTCTCTCTACTCTCTCTTTCTCTCCTCAATGTTTCTTTCAAGATCATGCAACCATTTTGTTTGGTGGATCACTCTTTACATACAAGTTTCTCTCTCACACACAATACTCTCTCTTTTTCTCTCTTCCTACTTCGGCCGAACAGAAGAAGAACAAGGAGATTTGCAAGTGTACAAATCCTTGCAACCTTGGTGTTTGTTGATTAGCTTGAACAGGTATACAAGCTTGAGGTCTTCTTCTTTGAAGATTTGTCATCCATATATCATCCCTTTCAATTTATGGAAATTAAAGGTATGTACACTAACACCCTATGGTTGTTCTTGATAGTATGTATATCGTATTTGGATCCTGGTTTGGGTTTTAATATAAAACGGGTTTTTATATGTGTTTTCGGTTAACAAGATTTAAAACATTCTGCTGCGTTTTTCTAAATAAAGGGTTTATTTGGACTTTGATAATCCTGAAAAATCCCAACATAAACAATTTAGGTTACTGGTTTCACATCCTATATTTTGTTTTCCTTTTTTCCTTTTTCTATTTTTTTGTTATTTTTTAAAATTTTTCTAGATTTTTTATGTTTATTTTTTGAGTTTTTTTATCTGGTTAATAATTCGGATAAGAATTCCCCTCAGAAAGTTTGAAAGTTACCACGCAACACATGCATTGAATGTGTTTTGCTCATATTTTTCACCGCCAAGAAGCACACGCTCTTTTGTTAGTTTAAATAATATCCTAAAGGTTTCACAATTTTTTCTTCTAATTTTTCAATGATCCTTAACCTACAACACATTTAAAATAATATATTTTTTCCAACACTAATGTTGGTGAGAGTTCATAATGTTTCTGTATAGTTTACACACACACATACACACACACACACACATATATATATAGTTATAGATGCATTTATAAAAATTATATTTGCTTGATTTAAAACCTTAATATATTTTTTTAAAGAGATAATTAGACTCGTCTAAACGAACAAGTCATCACTGAACTTTCTAAATGAGTGTTCGTTTAATTTATAAATATATATATAATGTTAAATTGATGTTTATTAATTTAAAATCGACATGTAACTTGTAATAATATTTATATTGATCACGTTTTTATTACAACTTTATAAAATTAATGTATATTTAATGCGTTCTCGATCACAAATCCGTTATAAACCATTGCAATCTTGTCTTGTTTCGTTTATAATCCTAACTTTATAATTAGGACTTATCGTCGAGACTCCTCGTGGAACTAACTAACTTATCTTCGCCGTAATCATTAACGTCTTGTCGTTACCGTCCACCTTATTTTAAAGGTGAGTAATCACATCCCTTTTTCTCTATTTTGTTTTGGGGGCATACAAATTACTATTATTAATCACATCCCCTTTTTCTCTATTTTGTTTTGGGGGCATACAAATTACTATTATTATATTATTTCACTCAAACACAATACCCTTATTTGTGTGGTTGTGATACTGCTCAAATAATTGTTGATTTCTATACAATTTATGTGTTTACGGCTTTTTTGGTTTGTTGGTATCTCATCCTCATCCTCATAGTATGATCATACGACGTCCGAGTAGACATATCGGCATATAGTGGCATGTTCAAAAAGACACATTTATTGGTTGCGAACTTATCTGAGTAAACATGTATGAATCTACTGGCATGTTGAGAAGAAACTTCTATTTGATTATGTTAATTGATGTCATTCACTAATGAATAGAATTGTTTTATTTATTATTATTATTATTATTATTATTATTTTATTATCATTACACTAAAATGTGAATTACTCGCTCAAAATGTGTTGTTGACATATTATTTGTACGCATAATGCAGTTTGTTATTACAGATGGTTTGAAGTGGAAAACTTAGATTGAACTTAGGATAATTAATAAAGATAGAACAGTTGTTGAATTTTCGTTTCCTCTTTAAATTCTTCGTGTACAATTGTTTATTAATTAATAAATTAAGATATTGACACTTATTATTATTTTAGTGTTTTTTAGCTATGATACAATATTGTCGCAGCACGACATGTTCCGTCGTTAGGTTGGGGTATGACAATTGGTACCTGAGCCGAAAGCTATAGGATATGTTGCTAGACGTAATGACTTAGTAGCTTGCTTAGGGTCCCTGTACCTATACACCATTGGCTTTAATTATTTGTTCATAGCTTAATTATATTTAAATGTCTTATTCATACTATTGTACACAAAAAGAACACATAACTCCGAGGCTATGCCTAGCGCTCAAAATTATTTTCAAAACCTAGGTTATTATTTTAGAATGGAAAATTCCTTATGAAATCTCACATTTTTACTCCCCTCTCCTTGATGATGATTCATGTGACTGATATGTAGTAACTGGAAGGGGGACACACTTGTTCTCCGAACCCTTGACATCAAGGCTTGCGAGCCTAAGGAAATGCAATAGGCATAAATCTCAATCAACCACGAGACCCGGTTGTTTTTCATGGAAGGTTCGGAGAGGGTGTGAAACCTATTAAGCCAAAACATACTACACCAAACATCTACGAATATACTAACTTCATTGTATCAAACGTGATCATGTGACGATCATATTCCTTAATTATAACCGAATTCACGGTGATACGTGGATAAACTCGGTTTTTGCTATGTTTTAGTTGAATGAATCAGTGGGAAAAGCCATGGTAGTTCATGGATACCCCAACTATTCGCATCAACGCCCCATATCTCGATTTAATCGAGTTTCGATCATTTTGTTGAAATAAAGTCATGGTGATACATGGATAATTCAATAACTAAGTTTTTATTATTAAATTTATTTAAGGATATCAATGTTGTTTTCTCATTTTTTTTAAAAGGAAACATGATGATTCATGAACTCATAAATTGCTTTTGAACCATATTATTAAATTCTCTTTTCATTTAAAGAAAATATCACGAACGATTAAATCCTCAACCTCAAATTCGTTTAAGAGTTACTGAAATTATATTAAGTATTATTTTTACATCAGTTACCCGAAGCTCATGTAATTTTACATATTTTGTCCCCACAACATGTCTTCTCGCCTTATCGACCGTCTCGCACCGGTAGCTCCAATCAATTCACCAAGGCAAACCTTCCAAAATAAGTTGCATCCAAGGGTACTACCACTCCCCTCCAGTGGTTTGATCGTATGGGGAGTGTCTTCTTTCGTTGTGGATGTGTAGAAGATAAGAAGATGTGACAGTCGTGACAAAATGAGGTATACCTTATTTACTATGTAGCAAGTAAATGATAAATCGGTTAATTCGTATTGATTAAACGAGTAACCGACCGATACTGATTATGACCCGTATATATACTGAGGGGTCATATTTGAGGGACATAAAATTTATAGTGGCTAACATGTTGATATTAAGACCCTAATACGAATAAAACCATTTAAACAAAAAATGTTTCGTTTAATGAAACGCTAAGAGTTTAAACGCAATCGTTAACATCAAAACGAGCATTATAGCATCTGTCAAGCCTAAAAATATTTATAGAACACTTATATGACATGTTTTATGCAATCTGTGAAAATATTTTGGATTTTTACCAAGAGTCAGTACGTTTTTCTTATTTTACAAAAATGGCCTGAAAAACACTCGTTTTCGTGTTGTTTTTCGCACCCGAACTATTTTTCTTACAAAAAACCGAACCCGAACCCTTAAAACTTGGGCCGCCAAGTTTGAAAATCCCACCCCCTAGTTTATCCTTTTGTTTCTTGAAACATCCTAACTCATTTCACACTTATACTTACACACACATCTGACCAGACCTTGATTTTCAAATTTCTACAAAAAAACATCAAGGTAAAACATAAATTTTATGCATTTTTAATCATGTGTTAATCAAGTTATAATCCTATAAACATGTCTTGATAAGTGATAATCATGTTTGACCATCCAAAAACCCTAAAAAACACCAAAAAAACATGTTATAGTCTTAAACATGATTTAAAACCAGGAACATATGGATTTTTAACCAAAAAATCGGATTAGAACGTTGATATAACATTTTTACGTTTTAAAAGTTTAGGTTTCAACCATTACCAAAACCCTAATTAACAACCGGAGAGTTGATAAAACAACCAAAAACTCTCGAAAGCCGACAAGGTATTACCGGTTTACTCGTTTAGGGGCTGTTTGTGATTCTATTGTGATGTAATTTTTGTTAGACTATGAAAATTTGTAGGAACATCAGGGATCATATAAGTGAGACTCTGTTAAAATTTGGTAATATTTCGATAAACGGAGAATATTTGGCGAATTTATTACCGTTTATTAGCGTTTATTTATGAAAAATAGTTAAACTTCTTGAACAATTATGAAATTTGGTTGGAACTTTTAAATGTTATTGTAAGATCGCTGGTAAAATTTGAGATCATTTAGAGATGTTTATGTACAGTTTGTGAATTTGCGTTTTACTCGGAGTTTAACAGCCGATAAATGCACAAAAGTGTAATTTGGCCAGAGAATTAGGTTCTGGCAATTTTATAGGGAAAATGTTACAGTATTGTGACCTGTCATTAAAATTATCGGATTTTTCTGGAATTGCTTGGTATAAACGAGTTATTTATCAATTAATTATAACACTTAAAATGATTTTTATAAATAAATAGCTAGGTGTAAAAATTTAAAAACTAATTATATAAAATTATAGAAATTTTAATTTATTTTTACAAAAATTCTCATAATTTATGTATTATTACATAAATAGTTATGATAATTTAAAGAATTAAATTATATATGTTTTAACAAAACCGTCAGTTTCGTGTTTAACGAACTAACATGTATGTCAAAACATCAAAAGTGGTCAAATATCATAGTTTTGAATGAATTTGATAAAAAAAACTTTTTACGAGATTTCCGAACAGTTCGGGGGGATTGTACCCGTTTTATATGATCAAACCCGTATGAAAACGGAGACAAACCCAACGATCAATCCAGATACTGAAACCCTAGATCTCTTTTCTAAATCGAACAATTTTATCATATAGTATGTTTACTTAAGTTTGTGTGATCTTACCTATTTCTGAAACGTGTAGACGATCAACTTGGTTAGGCACGAAAAATGATGAAACTAAGCAAAGTCTGGTTTTAAACATTTCATAATGTACAATGTCACAATCTAAGACTACTGACATCTTCTGGGCCTAACAGCCATACCCAGACTTGTTATCCAGCCTGATTTAGTTTAAACATTGTACTAGTATTAACAGTACTATACCGGTTATAGGATTCAAACTATAATCAAGGCACACTAAGTACTAATACATATTACCAGTGCGAACTACGATAAGGTTAGTTTCATGACCCCACTTTCTAAACTGTTTTACGAACTTTTAGGGTGGAAAGCATGTTTAGATATACTTATATACTTGAATACTTGTGATGATGTGAATTATCTAAGTACTAATACTTGAAAGTTCCCACAAACAAAAGTGATTAACTTCGTGTCGGTGACGTGTGGATAGTACTATCGGTTTGACAAACCCAACTGACAGAGACGAAGGGGTATGCCGGAACATGTTAACCAAGTTGCACATTGTCATTTAAACTGTTACATTCTGCTATGTGGTGTTAGACACAGTACCTGTTTGGGGTAAAGTGACTGTTAAATGCCAACAGGAGTGCGTGTGCAGGGGTGGTCATGTGTTTTTAGCTCGTTTCGGTTTCACTTGTGGCTTAGTATAAAAACATCATAAACATACATACATACATACATACATACATACATACATACTGTGAACTTTACAAACACGTATACTGGTTTTTGTTCGTATTTGTGAAACTTAATACTCGCCAACTAGACGTAATTGACCCGTTTTAACATGCTTTTCAGGTGAACAAAAGTTGGAATGAATTGCTTACGTGCTCGGTGTTAAGAGTGAAGTTGAATCACAGGAAATAGATGCAAGTATATAATAAAGAATAAGTAGCTACGAGAACGGGTTATTTGTTTTTCGCCTAGTTTTTAACATAGTACCAACCAATGTAATATGATGTAACTTAGTTGTAAATTTTCTTTACAACAATGTGGTTTATACCAGAGGTGTCTGTTATATTCTCTTATTACGCTTCCGTAATTACCTAGTCGGGTGTGACATATTTGGTATTAGAGCCATTGGTTATAAAGAATTAGGATGTCCCTTAGGATACCCTAATATAACCGTAGGATCGATTAGCTTTGGGAATAACATAATATTAAATAATATTGCCTGATGATTCTCGGGATGAAATCGAATGGACAAGTGGGTTATTATGTTCCGGAATGTAATAATAGATTTGTTTGTACGAGGGAATTCGAGAAGGAGTCGTTGAACAATATAATAGGTAAAAACAACAACATATATGTATAAAATATAATATTAAATAAATATATATCTATGTAAATGATTATTTGTGCTAATGTGTACGAATACGTCTAGGTACTAAACTATAATTAATATTATACATTATTATAATCAATGTTACTAACCTTTTTACAGAGGGATATCGAGAACCAGACATTATGCAACTAATCAAGTACCAAGACTATCTCTTAAGAAGGAAAAACAAAAAAAAAAGACCCGGAGGAGAACAACTATATAGAAATAGATGGAAATGTGAGAAATGATGTGATTCTATATGAGGCGCCCATTGTGGGAAATGTGAGAAATGACGTGATTCTATAGGACTTATCAGGCTATAGATGTGACAGTTTTTCCCCTAGAACATCACCTAGGCATCAGGTTGGACTCACTAGTACTTACCACTCACCTACTAGAACTCCTAGATCTCCCACACCATCATCACATCATACACTGATGACGACATCCACTCATAGAGCTAGTCAGACTGATCGTACGATTGTACCACCACCTGATAGTAATGCTTCCCCACCCAGATTGACTTATCATAGGGGAAGAACCTTCCGTATCGTGGGTACCGAGATAGCTTTCCCTACATGGAGTATACCTATACCCGATAAAAAAATTCTCTATTTAACGGACCCAATCTGGTTAGCTGTATTGACTAATCAGATACTAGAGCATTTAATATCTATAATCACGAATATATAGAGAAGACGTAAGCTATAGGATTAAATGCTGGATATAAAGCACGTAGTGATGAACTTACATTAATCCAATACTCATTCTTGATGACTCTTGGTCAGAGTGACAACCCAGTTATGAGGTTGTCAAATAATTATTGAAGTCTAAATGGTTGTTTGTGTGTGGTTATTGTAAAATATACATAAGGATAAATAGAAATAAAAGTCGTATGGTTTGTTGTACGTAGTCTTGTGATACCCCATGCAACACTTGTAGCAGCATATTGTGCTGACATGGAGGATATTTTTGATCTACTATTATAACAAGCACTGACCCTTACCGGGTTAAGTCTCTATATAGTGACAAATTTTAGTACGTATATTTAAAGCACTGGCTTATACCAGGTTAAACCTATGCGCTGATTTTGGGATACATACGTACAGTAACAGTTACGTGTAATCCAAATGTGTTCTTTGGCATAGTTGGAGTGTTTATGATTATTTTTATAAAATGGCCACGGAGAAAACTAATACTATATCTGAGGCGGAGGTGGGCGAAATGATTGCTCGACAACTACAAGTAGTGATACCAACTATTGTAGCGCAAGTCACTGCTGGCATACGTGCAAATAAAACTTTTAACCAACCATCGAGCATCGATACAACCGTTAATACTACACCTCCGCCGAACACTAATGCAACTACGAATACTACTTCCTCGTTGAATACTATTAATGTCACAAATATAACTCCCCCACTGTATACTAATACTTCTGGTTGTAACATCCTAAAATCTACAATATTTAATAAAGAAAGTTTATGTTTTGAAAAGTGCGTTAAAATTTAATTAAGTTTAATATTATAAAGAATATGGACTTTGGTGGGGAAATATGGAATAAGGGATGGGATGGGCCTTAGGTCCATGGGCTTAAGAGGGTATAAATATTCCCTTAAACCTCCCTAAAACCCTAAATTCTCATCCTTTCCATCTTAATCTCTACACACTCCAAAACACACACGCACCTACACCACCTTACGACTGCGAGCTAAAGGAGCAAACCGAGCCTATAACTTGATTAAATCTTGAATGTGCAAGAAAGATCCAAGATTGTAGTTCATCACCAAGCTAAACCATAACCTTAAAAACACGTAAAGGTATGTCCGTTATCTTTAAACTTTATGTTTTCATAAACGGTTAGCCTTGAAACTTAAAACTAGTGTAGATCGGGTATAAACGAAACATAAAGTAGCAAACTTGATGTTAGAAACGAACTTAACGAACCTACGGCCGTATATGACTCATTTAAAGAAACCCTAGATCCAGTTTTGAACATCTTGGCCTTAAAGATCCAAGCTTTACATTCGTTCGGGTCAAGTTTGGACCAAAAACGGCCAAGGGAGTGTTTGTGGATAAGGCCGAGCCATAATAAGTGGATTAAGATCACCAAAACATGCGTTTTGGTTGATAAATGAACCTTTACTGCAGCAGTTCGCTACAGCAAGTTCGCTTGCATGCAAGTTCGCTTATATATAAGTTCACTTATATTAAGTTCGCCTACTTCCAAGTTCGCTTACATTCAAGTTCGGTTACATTGAGACCCAGATACATGGTGACGCGTATGTTCATGTATATAAGTGTATATACTTGTTGGTATGCATTGTAAGGACCTAAGAAGATAAAATACTAGAATGTTAAAATAAATGAAAACCATATATATGCTAAGTAAAAGCAATCTAATACAAGGCCATTAGATTAGATCAGATTAGTAATGATACGTGTAACTCATATACCGTTAGCCGAGCTCAATTAAAGAAGGGATTAACTATTAACGGAGAAAGAAACAGAGTTCAGGTGAGTTTCTAGCCCCATTTCCTTGTTATGTTCTCGGGGCTGTGTGCATACTCGACGTGATAGTTAATACACTTACTTTAAATGGTAAGTGAATGTCCTGTATGATCTATGTGTTAGATATTATGCTATGAATGTGAATGAAAGCTTGTCGGTACGTGAACAATCTTCTGATATTTCACGTATTGAAAAGAGAGGTATGTATATGAAGGATGAATGTGTATGATATATATATATATATATATTTATATGTACATCATATGAATATGCATGAATGATTAAAGGAAGTATATGTACGTTATGGGTATGTAGAGACAGTATGTGCGAAGATGAAGAAGAAAGGGATCAGACCCTAATAATATCTGAGATAGAGAAGTCAACAAGGATCAGACCCTACTAATATCTGAGATTGACAAGAAAGGGATTAAACCCTAATAATATCTGAGATAGACAAGGAAAGAGGGATCTGACCCTAATAATATCTAAGATAGACAAGAAAAGAGGATCAGACCCTATTAATATCTGAGATAGTAAAGGAAAGTAACTACATAGTATGAAAGAAATAAAGTATGAACGTATGTAAGAATGAGACATCTAGCTTGAGCGGGACACGTGGCAGAAGGAAAAGGGTATGGCATCTGAAGACTTATGATATTTTATATTTAATGTTTTAATTTTGAAAGACAAGAAAGACTAAAGACATGTTACGAATTATTATTGTAATGTTTTATGATGTTTTAATATTCCGCGAATGTTTTATTTAACTCTGATGATTGGAACTGTGTTTATGAGTAAATCCAACATCCAAGTGTGAGGCACCGGTAACGGGGCCTTACAAGTTGGTATCAGAGCAAAGTTAGAGATATTTAAGCATCCTACATGCTTAGACTCAAACAGAGAATGAGATTTAAGTAAGAAAAGAAAGAAGATGCCACTTCAAGAATGCCATGTGTCACTCAAGCAGCTCAGTAAGGTATAGGTATGATTGAATAATGAATGTGAATGTTAAAGATAGGATCGATTGATTATCTGATTGATTAACTGTTTGAAAGTATAACTTAGCACAAATGGACTCATAAAGGGAAGGGTATAGGAAACGGAAAGTAATGTTATCAGATAATCACAGCTGGCCACTGTTATTACCGGTTAGCCTTACTATCCTTGTACTAAATAGTTCCTTGAGTGATTACGTTTGTGTTTTCCCTTCCAGAACACAATGGCTGGAGCTAGGGAAGTTGTTGAATCAGGAGGTCGCACTGGATGTCGTGGTAGACCTCGTCTTGTCCGACAACCTTCGGTAGAAACAACTTCCAACACCGGTGACAAAGGAAGCGCAGCTGGACGAAACCCGAGCAACAACGAAGGGGTTCAGCTGGATCCCGCAATTTAAGTAGCTATTGTTCAAGCTGTAGCTACGGCTGTGAAGAACTTGACTCCTGAAGGGTCTGCTAGAAGCCGTGAAAGAACCGCTGAAGGAGCGGGTGGAGATGGTAAGAAGGATGATGAAAGAGAGAGGAAGGCCTCGAGTGTGGTTAAGTCGGTGAAAGTCGACGATAGGAGAAGGGGCCGAGGTGGGTTCAACTACAAGTCATTTAAGGGATGCGACCCGCCGAAGTTAACCGGTTTGGGGGACGCAATCGCTACTCTCCAATGGATAACCGCTATGGACAAGGTTATCCGCATTAGCGAGTGCCGTCTCGACCAAGCAGTGGGATATGCTACCCAATCGTTTGGAGATGAGGCAATGTACTGGTGGGAGTCGGTTGAGCAGAGAAAGAGTCAGGAAGAGATAAAGGCGATGAGTTGGGATGATCTGAATAAGTTGGTGATGAAAAGGTTTTGTACTGACGCTGAAATGGAGAGTGCAGAGATGAAGTTCCTGTACTTGAAAGCAGGAAAGATGATGCACCGTGAGTATACTACAGAGTTCGACCGAATGTCTAGGTTGGTGCCCGATATGGTTAACACTGAGGCTAAAAGAATCAAGTGCTGTGTGAGAGGATTGCCACAGAATGTTCGCATACTAGTCAAGGAGAATAAACCTGGTACTTTTGACTCTGCTGTTGAACTCGCAGAGATGGTTTATGAGGACCTGGCTGTGGATGATGTTGTAGTGGGAGAAGAGAAGAAGGATAAGAAATGGGTCGCTCTTGTTAAACGACCTGGTACTCAGTTGTGGAAGCCTAATAACAAGCAGCCGAGAGTTTGGGAAAAGAGGTAGTGTAGGACCTGCGGGAATATGCACGGTGGTGAGTGCAAGTGGGGGAAAGGATCTGATGTTTGTTATAAGTGTGGTAAGGCTCATAGGGGAGAATGAAAGCTTGGGTCGAATGCCTGTTATAAGTGTGGGAAAGTGGGACATTATGCTCCCGATTGTACTACAAAACCCGCATGTTACAAGTGCGGAAAGACTGGTCACTTTGCTAGGGAATGCACTGATGATGGAGTAGGGGGAAGCGGGAAGAAGGATGTAGAGCAAGGAAGGCCAAAGACCAGAGCTTACATGCTGACTCAAGAACAAGCCAAGCGGATCCCGGATGTCGTCACCGGTACGTTTCTAGTCAACGGTGTTTCCGCTTCAGATTCGGGTGAGAACAAAAGTTTCGTCGCCACACTGTTTAGTAAATTAGCTAAAATGAAATGTTGCTGAGTGTTTGAAACTTTTATAGTAGAAACCGCTAGTGACATTTCAGTTAAAATAATGAAAATGGTTAAGGGCTGTAAGATAGAGTTAGAGGGACATGAGTTCCCTGTTACTTTGTATGTTATGACCTTAGGAGGGTTCGATGTAGTTTTGGGAAGGACTGGTTGTCTGAGTATGAGGATTAGATAGTGTGTAAGAGTAGGATGATAAGGTTAAAGTCCTTGGATGGTAGTGTGGTGACGTTGTATGGTGATAAGGAAAGTTTTGGGCTTAAGGTCATTTCCATGATAAAAGCCGATGGTTTGTTAAGGCGAGGGTGCGGTGCCTACCTGGCGTATGTTGCCAACACTACGGCCGAGACGAAAGAAATGAAAGATGTTCCTATCGTGCGCGACTACCCAGAAGTATTCCCTGAGGATCTTCCGGGGTTGCCACCGGAGCGAGAGATAGAGTTCCAGATAGATTTGGTACCGGGAGCCCAGCCCGTCGCGAAAGCGCCTTACCGTCTAGCGTCGTCCGAAATGAAAAAACTGATGTTCCAACTGCAAGGACTCCTCAACAAATGTTTTATTCGACCAAGTGTTTCTCCGTGGGGCGCACCAGTGTTGTTTGTGAAAAAAGAAGGATGGAAGTATGAGAATGTGCATAGACTACCGCGAGCTGAATAAGCTTACGATAAAGAATAGATATCCCTTGACAAGGATTGATGATCTGTTTGACCAACTGCAAGGTTCGAGTTGGTTCTCCAGAATAGATCTCAGATCAGGCTATCATCAACTGAAGGTGAAAGAGGCAGACATCCCTAAAACAACGTTTTGGATGCGGTATGGACACTACGTTCCTCATGATGTCATTCGGTTTAACAAATGCTCTTACAGCATTTATGGACATGATGAATAGGGTGTGTCGGCTGATGTTGGACAAGTCAGTTATCGTTTTCAACGATGATATATCGGTTTATTCAAAGAGTGAGTCTGATCATGCTGAGCATCTGAGGGAGGTGTTAGAAGTTCTGAAGAAAGAAAAGTTGTATGCTAAGTTTTCGAAATGAGCATTCTGGTTACGAGAAGTGCAATTCTTAGGTCACATGATAAATCCTATAAAGATTACCGTGGACCCAACTAAGATCGAGGCGATAGCGAATTGGAAGACTCCACAGAATCCGATTAACATACGAAGCTTCTTAGGGTTAGCTGGCTACTATAGGAGATTCATCGAAGGTTTCTCCAAGATAGTCGCACCGTTGACCGGTATGACCCTAAAGTCGGTAGTGTTCATTTGGGGAAAGTTCCAAGAGGAATCTTTTGAGGAATTAAAGAAGAGATTCACGCAAGCTCCAATCCTTGCACTACCCGTTGGTGATGAGGATTTGGTTGTTTGTACTGATGCTTCGTATCGTGGGTTAGGTTGCGTGTAAATCTAACGAGGAAAAGTAATAGCTTACGCGTCTAGATAGTTGAAAGTCCATGAGAGCAATTATCCGACGCATGATTTAGAACTAGCAGCGGTAGTACATGCTCTCAAGATATGGATGCCTTACATGTATGGTACCAAGTGTACCGTTTACACATATCATAAGAGTTTAAAGTACTTCTTAGAGCAGAAAGTACAAAACATGAGGCAGAGAAGATGGTTGGAGTTGATTAAGGATTACGACTGCGACATTAAATACTATCCTGGTAAAGCTAATGTGGTCGCCGACGCACTAAGTCGCAAGAACGAGTAAGACATTGCAACCGTGAAGTCATACCAGCTGATTATGAATTCAATCCTTTTTGAAGAAATCATGAAAGTAAAGTCAGAGGTGTTAGTAGATGAAGGGTTAGTGAAGAAAGAAAGAATTTACGGCCAGCAAGATGAGTTGATGGAAAAAACTCATGGTGTTAAGACTAGATTTGACCGTATGTGGATTCCTCGTCATGGAGATCTTAGAGGTCGAATCTTAGATGAATCTCGTATGTCAAGATACTCAATCCATCTAGGAGCTACGAAGATGTACCAAGATTTGAAAAGAGATTATTGGTGGCCAGGAATGAAGAATGCTGTAGTAGATTATGTTAGTAAGTGCTTAACTTGTTTACAAGTCAAGGCCGAACATCAGAAGCCTTATGGAAAGATGTAACCGTTGGAGATACTAGAATGGAAATGGGAACACATCACCATGGATTTCATAACTAAGCTACCTCATGCAGCTAAGCATCATGATACCATCTGGGTGATTGTGGACCATTCGACCAATAGTGCTCACTTTCTGCCTATACGAGAGGCTATCACGTCAGAAACGTTAGCAAGCTTGTTCATAAAAGAGGTTGTGACTAAGCATGGAGTACTATCATCGATCGTGTCTGATAGAGATACTCGATTTACTTGGAGGTTTTGGAAGAAGTTCTATGAAGCTATGGGGACGAGATTGAACATCAGTACGGCGTATCATCCTCAAACAGATGGACAGTTTCAAAGGACGATCCAAACCCTTGAGGATATGCTACGTGCTTGTGTTCTAGATTTTGAAGGAAGTTGGGATGATCATCTGCATCTGGCAGAGTTCTCCTATAACAACAGTTACCATTCAAGTATTGGTATGCTACCATTTGAGATGCTATATGGTAGACGATGTAGAACTCCGATGTGTTGGGAAGAGATTGGTCAGAAGGAAATGCGAAGTTTGGAATTTGTTCAAGAAACCTCGTCAAAGTTCGATCAGATCAAGGCAAGAATGAAAGCAGCTCAAGACAGGCAGAAGTCGTATGCTGATAAGCAGCGACACGACCGATTGAGTTTAATGTTGGAGACAATGTGATGCTCAAGGTCTCACCTTGGAAAGAAATTATTCGTTTTAGGAATAAAGGAAAGCTGAGTCCGAGGTACATTGGACCGTTTGGATCGTGTGGGTGTCACACCCGGCCCTAAACGGCAGAAACAGCCGGGCGTGCGCGCGTGGGGATTGATAATCAAGCACGGGTCATTGCAAACATTCAAATAAATTTCCCATTTCTCATGAAATGTCTAGTACAAAATACATTACATTGTTTAGAAGAACATATAAAAACATCCAAATATGAAAAACGTTGAAGATTTCCGCGCCATATCCCCTTACACGGCGGGAACAACCACGCGTGTGGAAGGGATAGAACTAAAATCTTCCAAAAACCATTTTTATAGCTGTTCTGCGTGAAGTGCTCTACGTGTGACCCCTTGCGCTACTTAATTACCACCTGAAAGACACGTAAAAATATTTGAATCAGTATAAACTGAGTGAGTTCACAAGTTTCGGTGACTTGATAAATCGTATTGCATCATATTCTTGATAAAACCATATTGAAACATAGTTCTGATAACATCATTAAAACATATTCTTGATAAAACCGTCCCGCGGGTTTCGCGTGGACATTTCTGAAAACTATGTGCTCGCCCATGCAAAGTGGCGTGGCCACTACGAGCGAATTTAACCAGTAGTACTACCCCATGACCATACTAGGCGCTCGTCTATGCAAAGAGGTCCTACCCCTACGAGCGGGTTGATCAAACCAGTAGTCCCTACTCTTAGAGTTTCATTGATAAAGTGATCACTTTCTCGTTCTAGCGCACTCACATTGATAACCAAGATAGACACTATGAACAGATAATCGTTTGCATTGCTTGTAAATATACCATGATAAAACATAATTTAAACACGTGTCCCTCGCCCCGAAAACAGTTTAAAAACAGTGAAAATAGGGGCTGTGAGACTCACCTGTGATTCTTGTTAAGTGATGGTTTAGAGAGATTAAACGAGATTCGGGTTTCTTGGTGTTAGCCTCGAAATTGGAAGTCTAGAATATGTTTAAATAACAAGAAATATGTGTATTAAGACCAAGTAATCGAAGAATATAAGGGCTGGTCAGAAAAGTAAATCTCAAGACTAAAGTTTCGGCTTACCTAGCGATGGAACTGGAAACGGATGCTCGGGAGATGGTTAGTGCAGAATTATAGGTTTAAGAGAGGAGTTTGGAGTGTGTTTCTTGTGGTTGTGATATTTTTATTCAAGAATTGATATTTATAGGCAAATTCAAGGGAACACAATCCCTTGATTTAGGGGATTGAGATCTTATCATATTGGGTGTAGTGATGACAAGGTATGGGGTTTATTATTATTTATTTAGGGATGGGGGTGATGGTCCTAGGGAGTGGTTATGAAAATTCTGATTGATTTGACAGTACATGCAGGACTGTGGTTGGTGAGAGTAGGTGCGGCTGACAGTTGACATTTCGTGTTACAGTACTGTTCCTGGTACTGTTGTCAGTGTGCTGTCAAAAGGTGAAAATCTCTGAAACACGCAACTGGTTCTTTCTGGGCGGGGGTAATCCCCTTTCATCTGAAGAATAGACTAAGTGTTTTGTGCGCGTAACCTTGCGCGTATAGCCTTCTGCGTGTAGGCCATTTCTTTGAACGTTGTGGGTCCGGCGGCTCCAGTTGGTCTTCGCGCAAGCGTTTTTGTAACGAATCCTGCGCGTATCACTGCGCAGGCGTCCTTATAAGGAATCCTGCGGGTCCATCTGGCTCTGCTGGAACCAGCGTTCTCAGTTTATTAACAGGGTGAACTTTTGGATTTAAGCGAAAAGGTGGTTGGTTTCTGTGCAGACGTTCATAGCGTAAAGGGTTTAGTTTTAAGGTGTCCCGCGGGGATTCTTCTCGCAGGTGTCGCACATAACTCCTTTTTATTTGATGCGGGTAGGTGCATAACCTTCTCGTAGTCAGGGACGTTGAGTTTCATTTGTAGATTCTCCATGAGGTCTTGGTATTTCAACATAGTGATCAGTTATGTTGAAGTCAATTCCATCTTGGAGCTTCAAACAAACTAGCTCTCAATGTTCCCGCCATGCGGGGAGGTTAGTTCCCTTTTTCCGCGCGCGCATAAATGATTTGGGTCTTAATTAGGAAATTAGGATATTGTTTGAACATAGTTTTACTTATTGATCATTGAAGAGGTATGCAACCCATTAGACAGAAACGACATAAAATTAAGTTGTCATGAAAACACAACAAAAACCTGTGCGCGTGGCGCATATAATATATGCCCGCGCTGATCATAACATGGCGCGCATCGCATCCGCGCATGGCGCATATAACATATGCCCGCGCTGATCATAACATGGCGCGCATCGCATCCGCGCATGGCGCATATAACATATGCCCGCGCTGATCATAACATGGCGCGCATAATATTCACAATCACCTAATAATTAGGTTGATTACTTGGTTTATGGGATTGGGAAATTACCGGGTGTCACATTCTCCCCCTGTTAGGAGAATTTCATCCTGAAATTAGGAGGTGTCGCTGGTAGGAGCTATCCTTTGGAAGAGGTATGGGTATTTTTTGCGCATTTGGTCTTCTCTTTCCCAAGTGAATTCAGGTCCACGCTTTGAGTCCCATTGAACCTTTACTAACTTGATTCGGCTTCTTCGCAACTTTTGTTCTTTCCAATCGGTTACTGCTATAGGTTCTTCCATGAAGTGTAGTTGTTTGTCGATATGAATCTCGTCCAATGGTAAAATTAACGTTTCATCAGATAATCACTTCTTGAGGTTGGACACATGAAACGTGTCGTGAACTCCACTAAGTTTGGCGGGTAAATGGAGTTTATAAGCAACTGGACCGATCCTTTCCAGGATCTCAAATGGTCCGATGTATCGCGGATTTAACTTTCCTCGCTTGCCGAAACGGGGGACTCCTTTCCATGGAGAGACTTTCAAAAGTACTTTATCCCCTACTTGAAATTCCAACGGTTTTCTTCTCACATCTGCATAGCTTTTCTGTCTGTTGCGCGCTGCCTTAAGGCGATCCCGTATCTGGAAAATTTTGTCCGTCGTTTCTTGGATCAATTCTGGACCAGTCATTTGCTTGTCACCCACTTCAGCCCAACACAGCGGGGACCTACACTTGCGCCCATACAAGGCTTCAAATGGCGCAGCCTTGAGGCTTGTGTGGTAACTGTTATTGTATGAAAATTCAACCAATGGGAGATGAGTATCCCAGCTACCTCCGAAATCGATTGCGCATGCGCGCAACATATCTTCTAATGTTTGAATGGTTCGCTCGCTTTGTCCATCTGTTTGGGGATGATAAGCCGTACTCATGTCAAGACGAGTACCTAAAGCCCCTTGTAACGATTTCCAAAACCTTGAGGTGAACCGACTATCTCTATCAGAAATGATGGATACCGGAACTCCGTGTTTTGAAACTACTTCTCGAATATACAATCGGGCTAACTTTTCCATCTTATCGGTTTCCTTGATCGGCAGGAAGTGTGCTGACTTAGTTAGTCGGTCTACAATAACCCAAATCGTGTTGTAACCCCCAGGTGTCCTTGGCAGTTTGGTAATGAAGTCCATGGAGATTTGTTCCCACTTCCACATGGGAATTTCTGGCTGTTGAAGCAACCCCGACGGTTTCGGGTATTCAGCCTTCACCTTCGAACACGTCAGGCACTTACTGACATACGTCGCGATGTCGCCCTTAAGATTGGGCCACCAATACAGCGCTTTAACATCTTGGTACATCTTGTCTGCGCCAGGATGTACGGAATACCGCGTTTTGTGAGCTTCGTTTAACACTTGCTCGCGCAATCCTCCCTTGAGAGGGACCCATATGCGGTTAGAAAAATATCGAGTGTCGTTCTCTTTGAGCTCTAAATTCTTAATCATACCCCTAAGGGATTCGTTCTTGACAAATTCTGGTTTCAAGGCTTCTTGTTGAGCTTCTCGGATGCGGGTAGTGAGATCTGCGCGAATGGTCAATCTTAGAGCCTTAACTCGTAGCGTCTTTGCTCGCTCTTTCCTACTTAAAGCGTCTGCTACCACATTCGCCTTTCCAGGATGATACTTTATTTCACAATCATAATCATTCAATAATTCTACCCATCTTCGTTGCCTCATGTTTAAATCCTTTTGATCAAATATATGTTGAAGGCTCTTGTGATCCGTAAAAATTAAACACTTTGTACCATAAAGATAATGGCGCCAAATCTTTAGCGCGAAAACAACTGCTCCAAGTTCCAGATCATGCGTTGTATAGTTTCTTTCATTGACCTTGAGTTGACGAGAGGCATACGCTAAGACTTTGTTTCTCTGCATAAGGACACATCCGAGCCCTAGATGTGAAGCGTCGCAGTAGACGACGATGTCGTCCGTCCCCTCGGGCAGAGACAAAACTGGCGCACTACATAACTTTTGCTTTAACATTTGAAACGCTGCTTCCTGGTTTTCGCCCCAATCAAACTTCTTATCTTTCTGTGTTAGCGCGGTCAGAGGTAAAGCTATCTTGGAGAAGTTCTCAATGAAACGTCGATAGTAGCCAGCTAGTCCTAGGAATTGCCTCACCTCAGTTGGTGTTTTTGGCGCTTCCCAATTCTCGATGGCTTTGACATTGGAAGGATCGACGTGTATTCCTTTCTCGTTTACAACGTGACCGAGAAAGTGAACCTCTCTAATCCAAAACTCACATTTAGAAAACTTTGCATACAACTTTTCTTTCTTCAGCATTTCCAAAATTAATCTCAGATGTTGTTCATGCTCAGCTCTGGTTCGGGAGTAAACCAGAATATCATCTATAAACACAATCACAAACTTATCCAAGTATGGCTTGCACACACGGTTCATCAGATCCATGAATACAGCCGGCGCATTAGTTAGCCCGAAGGGCATCACTAAGAACTCATAATGGCCGTATCTAGTTCGGAAGGCTGTCTTCGGCACATCTTCCTCATGGACCTTAAGTTGGTGGTAACCTGACCGTAGATCTATCTTCGAATAATAACTGGATCCCTGCAACTGATCAAATAAGTCGTCAATCCTTGGTAAGGGGTACCGATTCTTGACTGTCAGCTTGTTCAGTTCCCTGTAGTCAATACACATTCTAAATGAACCATCCTTCTTCTTCACGAAAAGCACTGGAGCTCCCCAGGGTGAAAAGCTTGGGCGTATGAAACCCTTATCCAATAGTTCCTGCAACTGATTGGATAGCTCTTGCATCTCGGATGGAGCTAGTCGATAGGGTGCTCGAGCTACTGGTGCCGCTCCTGGAACCAAGTCGATTCGAAACTCGACTTGTCGCGGTGGCGGTAATCAGGGAAAATCTTCAGGGAAAACTTCTGGAAACTCGCGCACCACTGGTAAGTCTTCAATCTTTCGTTCTCCTTTCTTCTCTACTACGTGCGCCAGGAAGGCGTAGCATCCTTTCCTCAGGCACTTGCGCGCCTTTAGACACGAAATGAGTTTTATCGCAACTCCACTTCTTTCCCCTTGAATTACTAAGGTTTCCCCGCTCAACAGTGGGATCCGAACCTGCTTCTCATGGCAAATAATTTCCGCGTGGTTCTCGACTAACCAATCCATGCCTACCACAATGTCAAAACTTCCCAAGTCTATTGGCAATAAGTTAATATTGAATCCGTGACCTTCCATGACCAATACACATTGCTCAGTCCTTACGTTCGCGCGTATCTGCCTACCATTGGCTAGTTCTATAGTATAAGGCGTATCTAGCCTACTGGTTGCTAAGCCTAGGGAGTTTTTAAACTCAGTGGATATGAAACTTAGGTCAGCGCCAGTATCAAATAAGACAGATGCAAAATGGTCGTTAAGTAGAAACGTACCGGTTACCACATTCGGTTCTTCTTTTGCTTCGCCCGCGCTGATCACAAAGGCTCTCCCGCGAGCTTGGTTTCTCTTTTGCGGGCAATCCCGACTGAAATGTCCTGGCTTCCCGCATGCGTAGCAGTTATCGTTTACTCCAGTTTCTTTGACATGGCAATTTATCGCCTTGTGCCCTGGTCTGCTACATTTGGCGCATACGATGCTTGCGCATTCACCCTCGTGGTGATACTTGCATCTGCTGCACCATGGGCGAGGCCCATTGTACCCTCTTCGTGGTGGCTCCAAGGCTTGTATCGCGTAAGCCCTTACGCTCTCCTGTCTCTTGAATGGTGGTTGCTTGGAGTCGGACCCTCGGTGGTGAGAGTTCCATTTTCTCTTGGGGTCAGAGGTTCGCTGCTCGTTCCCGCGCGAGGTCAACATGCCCGCACGGACCGTATCTCTTGTAAGAGTGATGGCCCGCGCCACTGCATCATCAAAGGTTGGAGGCGCTGCGGCATTGAGCGGAACTCTGATAACATGGGGTAACCCAAAGATATACCTCTCGATCTTTTTCTCCTCCGTGTTTGCCATATCCGGCACCATCTGGCAAAGTTCGTTGAATCGGTTGTTGTAGGCGTCGATATCAGCTCCTACCATGGCGTGGTTCCAAAATTCCTGCTGTAGACTCTGAATTTCGGCGCGAGAGCAGAACTTCTTCATCATCATATCCTTTAGTTCCTCCCAGGTCTTGTGGAGAGCAACTTCTCGTCCCAATGTTTTCGTTTGAAGCTTCCACCAAGACGAGGCCGCTTCTTGGAACATGCAGGTCGCGTAAAGGACCTTTTGACTTTCACTACACCCGCTAATGGAGAGAACTGTCTCCATTTTGTCGATCCAGTTGTAGAGCCCAATGGCCCCTTCGGTGCCCTTGAATGGCCAAGGCTTACAGGCCATAAATGTCTTATAGGAGCATCCTTTGTCCAAAGCTCCTGATTCGGGTTCTGGGGTTTCGGTCTCTTGACGGCCCTGACTGGATTCGGCCTTGCTGGCCTCATGCGTTGCGATCGCCTGTGCGATTATTTCTGCGAGTTCCTCGGGTGTCATGGTAATTCCTTTGGCTCTGGTTGGAGGCATTCTCGTTTTTCTGGAAAGAGTGAAAATATATCAAACTTAGCGCATGTACCCTGAGCACATAATGTTTTTATCCTTAGTGTTCACTAGACATTGTGTGACCCGTGTTCCTAAGTGTGTGTGATTTTTCTTTCGAAAATATTTTCTTTGAAAAAAATATTTCATGCGATTCCCCTACGGTTATAGTCTAGGTTAAAACTTCTTTCCTAGTTCGCTATAACCAGTGCTCTGATACCAATCTGTCACACCCGGCCCTAAACGGCGGAAACAGCCGGGCGTGCGCGCGTGGGGATTGATAATCAAGCACGGGTCATTGCAAACATTCAAATAAATTTCCCATTTCTCATGAAATGTCTAGTACAAAATACATTACATTGTTTAGAAGAACATATAAAAACATCCAAATATGAAAAACGTTGAAGATTTCCGCGCCATATCCCCTTACACGGCGGGAACAACCACGCGTGTGGAAGGGATAGAACTAAAATCTTCAAAAAACCATTTTTATAGCTGTTCTGCGTGAAGTGCTCTACGTGTGACCCCTTGCGCTACTTAATTACCACCTGAAAGACACGTAAAAATATTTGAATCAGTATAAACTGAGTGAGTTCACAAGTTTCGGTGACTTGATAAATCGTATTGCATCATATTCTTGATAAAACCATATTGAAACATAGTTCTGATAACATCATTAAAACATATTCTTGATAAAACCGTCCCGCGGGTTTCGCGCGGACATTTCTGAAAACTATGTGCTCGTCCATGCAAAGTGGCGTGGCCACTACGAGCGAATTTAACCAGTAGTACTACCCCATGACCATACTAGGCGCTCGTCTATGCAAAGAGGTGCTACCCCTACGAGCGGGTTGATCAAACCAGTAGTCCCTACTCTTAGAGTTTCATTGATAAAGTGATCACTTTCTCGTTCTAGCGCACTCACATTGATAACCAAGATAGACACTATGAACAGATAATCGTTTGCATTGCTTGTAAATATACCATGATAAAACATAATTTAAACACGTGTCCCTCGCCCCGAAAACAGTTTAAAAACAGTGAAAATAGGGGCTGTGAGACTCACCTGTGATTCTTGTTAAGTGATGGTTTAGAGAGATTAAACGAGATTCGGGTTTCTTGGTGTTAGCCTCGAAATTGGAAGTCTAGAATATGTTTAAATAACAAGAAATATGTGTATTAAGACCAAGTAATCGAAGAATATAAGGGCTGGTCAGAAAAGTAAATCTCAAGACTAAAGTTTCGACTTACCTAGCGATGGAACTGGAAACGGATGCTCGGGAGATGGTTAGTGCAGAATTACAGGTTTAAGAGAGGAGTTTGGAGTGTGTTTCTTGTGGTTGTGATATTTTTATTCAAGAATTGACATTTATAGGCAAATTCAAGGGAACACAATCCCTTGATTTAGGGGATTGAGATCTTATCATATTGGGTGTAGTGATGACAAGGTATGGGGTTTATTATTATTTATTTAGGGATGGGGGTGATGGTCCTAGGGAGTGGTTATGAAGATTCTGATTGATTTGACAGTACATGCAGGACTGTGGTTGGTGAGAGTAGGTGCGGCTGACAGTTGACATTTCGTGTTACAGTACTGTTCCTGGTACTGTTGTCAGTGTGCTGTCAAAAGGTGAAAATCTCTGAAACACGCAACTGGTTCTTTCTGGGTGGGGGTAATCCCCTTTCATCTGAAGAATAGACTAAGTGTTTTGTGCGCGTAACCTTGCGCATATAGCCTTCTGCGTGTAGGCCATTTCTTTGAACGTTGTGGGTCCGGCGGCTCCAGTTGGTCTTCGCGCAAGCGTCCTTGTAACGAATCCTGCGCGTATCACTGCGCAGGCGTCCTTATAAGGAATCCTGCGGGTCCATCTGGCTCTGCTGGAACCAGCGTTCTCAGTTTATTAACAGGGTGAACTTTTGGATTTAAGCGAAAAGGTGGTTGGTTTCTGTGCAGACGTTCATGCGTAAAGGGTTTAGTTTTAAGGTGTCCCGCGGGGATTCTTCCCGCAGGTGTCACACATAACTCCTTTTTATTTGATGCGGGTAGGTGCGTAACCTTCTCGTAGTCAGGGACGTTGAGTTTCATTTGTAGATTCTCCATGAGGTCTTGGTATTTCAACATAGTGATCAGTTATGTTGAAGTCAATTCCATCTTGGAGCTTCAAACAAACTAGCTCTCAATGTTCCCGCCATGCGGGGAGGTTAGTTCCCTTTTTCCGCGCGCGCATAAATGATTTGGGTCTTAATTAGGAAATTAGGATATTGTTTGAACATAGTTTTACTTATTGATCATTGAAGAGGTATGCAACCCATTAGACAGAAACGACATAAAATTAAGTTGTCATGAAAACACAACAAAAACCTGTGCGCGTGGCGCATATAATATATGCCCGCGCTGATCCTAAAATGGCGCGCATCGCATCCGCGCATGTAACATATGCCTGCGCTGATCATAACATGGCGCGCATCGCATCCGCGCATGGCGCATATAACATATGCCCGCGCTGATCATAACATGGCGCGCATCGCATCCGCGCATGGCGCATATAACATATGCCCGCGCTGATCATAACATGGCGCGCATAATATTCACAATCACCTAATAATTAGGTTGATTACTTGGTTTATGGGATTGGGAAATTACCGGGTGTCACAGTGGGTGAAGTAGCTTATAAGCTAGATTTGTCCTAGGAGTTAGAAGGAATTCATTCAACCTTCCATGTTTCTCATCTGAGAAAATGTCTAGCTGATGACACGTCTCACGTGCCACTAATGGATATTGAGGTTTATGAATGATTAGACTACAATGAACAACCGATCGAGATAGTTGACCGCAAAGAGAAGCGACTTCGTCATAAGGTTATACCCTTGGTGAAAGTGATACGGAAGCATCGCAAAGGATCGGATGCTACTTGGGAAGGTGAAGATGAGATGCGCAAGTTTTACCCTAATCTGTTTTAGAAATAGTTAGGTTTCGGGGACGAAACCTCTTTAAGGAGGGAAGACTTGTAACATCCTAAAATCTACAATATTTAATAAAGAAAGTTTATGTTTTTAAAGGTGCATTAATATTTAATTAAGATTAAATATTATAAAGAATATGGACTTGGGTGGGGAAAGATGGAATAAGGGATGGGATGGGCCTTAGATCCATGGGATTAAGAGGGTATAAATACTCCCTTAAACCTCCCTAAAACCCTAAATCCGCATCCTTTTCATCTTATTCTCTACACACTCAAAAACACTCATGCACCCACCACCTTACGACCGCGAGTTAAAAGAGAAAACCGAGCCTATAACTTGATTAAATCTTGAACGTGCAAGCAAGATCCAAGATTGAAGTTCATCACCAAGCTAAACCATAACCTTAAAAGCACGTAAAGGTATGTCCTTTATCTTTAAAGTTGGCGTTTTCATGAACGGTTAGCCTTGAAACTTAAAACTTGAGTAGATCGGGCATAAACGAAACATAAAGTAGCAAACTTGATGTTAGAAACGAAATTAACGAAACTACGGCCGTATATGACTCATTTAAAGAACCCCTAGATCTAGTTTTGAATATCTTGGTCTTAAAGATCCAAGCTTTACGTTCGTTCGGGTCAAGTTTGGATCAAAAACGGTCAAGGGAGCGTTTGTGGTTAAGGTCGAGCCATAATAAGTGGATTAAGATCACCAAAACGTGCGTTTTGGTCGATAAACAAACCTTGTCAGCAGCAGTTCGCTACAGCAAGTTTGCTTGCAAGCAAGTTCGCTTGCATGCAAGTTCGCTTATATATAAGTTCACTTATATTAAGTTCGCCTACTTCTAAGTTCGCCTACTTCCAAGTTCTCTTACATTCAAGTTCGGTTACCTTGAGACCCAGATACATGGTGACCCGTATGTGTATGTATATACGTGTATATACTTGTTGGTAAGCATTGTAAGGGCCTAAGAAGATAAAATACTAGAATGTTAAAATAAATGAAAACCATATATATGCTAAGTAAAAGCAATCTAATACAAGGCCATTAGATTAGATCAGATTAGTAATGATACGTGTAACTCATATACAGTTAGCCGAGCTCAATTAAAGAAGGGATTAACTATTAACGGAGAAAGAAACAGAGTTCAGGTGAGTTTCTAGCCCCATTTCCTTGTTATGTTCTCGGGGCTGTGTGCATACTCGATGTGATAGTTAATACACTTACTTTAAATGGTAAGTGAATGTCCTGTATGATCTATGTGTTAGATATTATGCTATGAATGTGAATGAAAGCTTGTCGGTACGTGAACAATCTTCTGATATTTCACGTATTGAAAAGAGAGGTATGTATATGAAGGATGAATGTGTATGATATATATATATATATATATATGTACATCATATAAATATGTATGAATGATTAAAGGAAGTATATGTATGTTATGGGTATGTAAAGACAGTGTGTGCGAAGATTAAGAAGAAAGGGATCAGACCCTAATAATATTTGAGATAAAGAAGTAAACAGGGATCAGACCCTACTAATATCTGAGAATGACAAGAAAGGGATCAAACCCTAATAATATCTGAGATAGACAAAGGAAAGGGGGATCAGACCCTAATAATATCTAAGATAGACAAGGAAAAGAGGGATCAGACCCTAATAATATCTGAGATAGACAAGGAAAGAGGGATCAGACCCTATTAATATCTGAGATAGAAAAGGAAAGTAACTACACAGTATGAAAGAAATAAAGTATGAACGTATGTAAAAAATTATATAATGAAAGTAATTTAGTAAGTAATTATTATGTATCTTCGAATGCATAATTGAAGGTAAGTGTATGTGTTGTATGTTGAATGATTAACTATAACTCACTCAGCGTAGCTGACTTTTAGTATGCACGCAGGTGCGTAGAATGAGACAGCTAGCTTGAGCGGGACACGTGGTAGAAGGAAAGGGTATGGAATCTGAAGACTTATGATATTTTATATTTAATGTTTTAATTTTGAAAGACAAGAAAGACTAAAGACATGTTACGAATTATTATTGTAATTTTTTATGAAGTTTTAATATTCCGCGAATGTTTTATTTAACTCTGATGATTGGAACTGTGTTTATGAATAAATCCAACATCCAAGTGTGAGGCACCAGTAACGGGCCTTACACTGGTACCACGAATCCCCCGCATCGATAATGTTCGTATTAACAGTTTATGTCGTGTAGATCTATAATTTTCAGTGGTACCGATGAGCGAAATGGATTGATAAGATGGACTGAAAAGACTGAGTCCGTAATTAACATTAGTGAATGTCCACCAAATCGTATAGTCAAATTCGCTACCATTATGTTTTTGGATTATGCTTTAATGTGTTAGAACACAATGGTTCAAATAAGGGGACAAGAGGCTATAAACCGTATGTCATGGGCCGAACTGAAAACCATTTTTACTATAACATTTTTGCCCAAAAAGTGAAATTTAAAGGTTAGAACACGAGTTGTGGAACTTGGAAGTGAAGGGTGCTGACCATGTGGGATACATAAACCGTTTTAACGAACTGTCTTGTTTAGTACCGTGGCTAGTTACACCTGAATCTAAACGTATCAAACGTTATATTCAGGGATTAACCCCTACTGTGTGGATCATAGTAAACTCAGTTGCCCACCCAACATTGGAAAGTGCTGTTTCCCAAGCTGGTGTAGTTGCTTTTGACCTAATGAGAAGTGTAGTGATAAGAATGTCGGGAGAAACATCAAGTTTAAAATGAACTGATTATGGGAATAGAGTGCAAGGAAACCCCCAACATAAACGAGCCCGTCCAACAACCCAAACTTATGTCATGACTAGTGCAGAGTTGCATAAGATACATATAAAGGGTCGTTGCCAAAATGTGAAAAATGTAATTTACATCATATGGTTGAATGTCGAATGGCCGTGTGTCAAAGGTGTGGAAAGACTAGGCACTATACCCAAAACTGTAAAACTACAATGGATACTCCAAATCGAAGACCTTAAACAACCCAACCTCCCTATTCACAAACACCTAATCCCCAACCAACTCGACAATGATTTATTCAGCAAACCCCACCTATAAGGAACCTCCGTACAAGTTATAAGAGTGGTAGCACGAAACACCATATGAAATACTGCCCCAAATTAAACCCTAGTGTGGTAGGAAGAAAAAACCAAGAGCAAGCATTAACTTCTAATCTAGCTAGGGGACGCACTTTTGTAAATGAATCGGATGAAGCGCAATAAGATCCCAATATAGTAACATGTACATACTTAGTTACTGATTAGTATACATCTGTTGTGGTTGATTCAAGTGTCGATAGAAACTTCGTGTCTGTTAACCATTACCTTTGGGGGAATATGCCGGTTAGTGAACTAATAGATCCTTACACTATAGAACTCGCTAACGGTAAGTCTATACTTTTTAACTAAATAGTCTAAAACTGTTCCCTTTTCTTAAACGACCACCCGTTTCGTATTGATTTACTTCCAGTGGAATTGGGAAATTTCGATGTTATAATCGGTATGGACTGGCTATCTAAGAATACAACTGAAATCTTTTGTAAGGATAAGACAGTTAGAATTCCTCATTCGAATGATGAGGCAATGATTGTTCAAGGTGAGACATCTGGTACCATATTACCTATTGTATACTAACTTAAAGCACTAAAGTATTTTCTTCAAGGTTGTACATTATACTCGGTGAGTGTAACAATTAAGGAACCTGATGAAAAATGTGTAGAAGACATCCTAGTGGTACAAGACTATTCAGATGTGTTTCCTGATGAGTTACATGGTTTACCACCGACCAGACAAGTCGAATTCTGTATTGACCTAATACCAGGAGCAACTCCCATTGCTAAGGCACCTTACCGACTTGCACCTTCTTAAATGCAAGAATTGTCCAACCAACTGCAAGAATTACTAGATAGGGGCTTTATATGACCTTGTTATTCACCATGGGGAGCACCGGTTTTATTTGTGAAAAAGAAAGACGGATGTTTTCGGATGTGTATCGATTACCGGGAATTAAATAAACTGACTATCAAGAACAGATACCCGTTACCTTGAATTGATGACTTGTTTGACCAGCTTCAGGGTGCTAAATATTTTTCAAAAATTGATCTCAGATCTGGTTATCATCAAGTAAGAATCCAGGAAGAGGGTGTCCCAAAAACAGCCTTCCGAACTCGGTACGGTCACTATGAATTTTTGGTTATGCCTTTTGGATTGACCAATGCGCCTGAAGTGTTTATGGATCTCATGAACCAAGTTTGCAAAAACTACCATGACAAATTCGTGATAGTGTTTATCGATGGCATCTTGATATACTTGAAAAGTAAGGAGGAACACGAACAACATCTACGGGTAATCTTGGAATTATTGAGGGAAGAAAAGTTAAACGCCAAATTGTGCAGATGTGAATTCTGGCTGCAAGATGTACAATTTTTAAGGCACATTGTGAATCATCAAGGAATCCAAGTAGATCCCAGTAAAATTGAGGCTATTAAAAATTGGCAATTACCTAAATCACCAAAAGAAATTCGCCATTTTTTGGGATTAGCCTAGTATTACCGATGATTTATTGAAAACTCACAAAAATACTGCCCCACCATTAACCCTCCTAACACAGAAAGATCGAACGTATGACTCGGGAGAAGAACAAGAAATGGCCTTCCAAACGTTAAAACAAAAGTTATGTGAAGCTCCAATATTAAGTCTTCTAGATGGAACTGATGACTTGGTAGTCTATTGTGATGCATCTCGTAAAGGTTTAGGATGCGTACCGATGCAACTATAGAAAGAAATAGTGTATGCCTCTCGACAGCTAAAAGTACATGAGGAGAATTATACAACTCATGATTTGGAATTGGGAGCAGTTATCTTTGCATTGAAAATCTGGAGACACTATTTGTACGACAGCAAATGTACCATTTATACGAACCACAAAAGCCTACAACACATATTTGATCAAAAAGAGCTGAACATGAGGCAAAGAATATGGGTAGAACTATTAAATGACTATGATTGTTGTCACGCCCCCGGCCAAAGGCGGAAAGCCAAGGGCGTGGACGAAGTCGCAGATTGAATAAGCCATAACACAGGTTAAGAGTCTAAATGAAATGCATACATAAATATTCAAGTTACATTGTTCAAAAGATACAAATAACACCACAATTGTCCAACAGATACTAAATCTAGTACTACGCCTTCGGTCTTCTCCTAAGGCCATCTAGAATTCCCTGTTCTTCATCTATCAGCATTACCTAAAAATATGCAGGAAAACGTCAACTACAAAAATAGTTGAGTGAGAACATAAGTTTGTGGTAAAAAGAAAAAGGGATTTCATACACAAGCATGCTAGACCAAGTTGTAGGGGTTTATATATAGGGTGTACCAGCGGCTAACCCACCACTCCTACAACTTGTTCTACCATGTTTGAGTATGATCCCGGTTTTTAGGAAAAATAGTTAGAAAAAGAACAAGCGCACCAAAATAGGTTGTAGGGGTTTATATATCCAAAGTGAGAAGACAGATCATAAGTAAAAGCGTAGTGCGGGTACATGGATCATTACAGTTCATAATAGTGCGCGAAAAGCGTACACGTGGGTCATTGAGTGGAGAGGAGAGTCCAGAGTTACGATGTGTGTGAGGCAACGCAATAGTTCATAATACTCGAGATAATTGCACATAACAGATAGACCAAAAGAGCAAGTAATAACACATAATACACATAAGAGGCCACGCGAGGAATACGAGATTTACATGGATTCACACAGAATCCAAGGCCGTCGAGTCAGTGTTGGTTAGATGAGCCTTACATGGGTCCCGCAGGATACCCAAAGCAGTCGAGATAGTGGCCGTGGTTCATAGAGCGACAGTTTAGGGAGCATATAGTTCATAGTACAATAACGTGTAGAGTAAACGTGTATAGTACAACAGTTCATAAAGTAACAGTTCATAGGGCAGCAGTTCATAGTGAAGTTACAATTTATAAAGTAAAGTAATTGTGATAGTGCTTACATTACATTAAGTTATAAGTGAAAGCGTGTAAAAGCAGAGAAAACAGTGTGTAAAGGTTTTGAAGTAAAGTGTTTTTGCATATTTCCACCCCGTGGTTTGATAAGGCAATACAGTTAAAAAGGGGTTATGAACTCACATTGATCTCGGGTTAGGATGGTGCTACAATAGATCTCCTTAGCCTAGAATTGGACATATATATAAGGTTAACAACGCGTTATAAGTCTAAGAAAACGAGCTTACACGACCTCGAGCAAAAACTAGGTTTTAAAGACGAAAACAGCTTGGTTCTGGCTTGATTCGGTCGAATGGGCACACATTCGGTTGAATCTGAGGCACACTCGATCGAACTAGACACACACTCGGTTGAACCAGCTGGGAAAACTCGTTCGGTCGAACATGGCACTTGTTCGGTCGAATAGACACTCGTTCGGTCGAATACGAAGCTCATTCGGTCGAATGAGGTGGAGACCATTCGGTTGCTTCCCTATTCGGTCGAATGGACTGGTTCGGTCGACTGGTTCGACCGAATGAGTCCTGAGTCGACGCCTTCAAACCGGGCGACGGAGAAACCTACGGGATTTCGCGATTTTCATGATTTTCACCCAAAATCGAAGTTTTTGACATGGAAATGCTCGGGATTGAAAGAACTAATGATTCCTAGTGTTTTTATACACAAAGACCTGCATTTTGACCCAAAACAAGACGGTTTTTGACCCGAAAACTCTAGAAACGAAAATGGGTGTTTTTGCTCGATTTGAGTCCGAAAATGGTTATGAAAACGAATGATTTTCGAGAGGGACTTACCAAAAACGAATTGCTACAAGATTCCGGGCTCGGATTTGCGTTTTGAACACTTTCTCTCTCTAGCTTCTCTCTCTAGAATGAGAGCGTTTGGGTGTGGGAGTGGGAGAGAAGAAGGGAAAATGGTGGAGTTGTCTTGAACTTACGTTTATATACTTGGTTTCTTGGGTTCGGGTTTTGGCTCGGGTTGGTTTTCCTACGGGTCAAGACGGGTCGAGTTCATAAAATTTATAAAACGAAACATTTTTCTAAAAACTTTTATAAAATAACTTTAAATAAAATATCTGAAATCTTTTAAAATAATGAAAATATCATTTATTTACGAAAGATAGATTTTTGGTCACCGGGTTAAATTTCGGGATGTTACAGTCTCCCCAACTTTAGGGAATTTCGTCCCGAAATTCAAGCACACGGTCCAACTTATGAAGTAGATTCTACCAAATCAATACAGGTCATTCTTTTGATGTGCACTTTCAGGGATTCGCAAATTAACGAGGAGGGGGCTTATATATAGGGTGTACCATCGGCTAACCCACCACTCCCTCATCGTAATTTGAGAATTTCTCCTTTCCATGCATAACGTCCAAATGGCCTATATTAACTTTTAAATATCATGAAATTTGAGCATGAGATAACTTGGTTCGAGATAGAGTAATCAATCCAAGAGAGAAAATAAATTGCGTATAGTGGTTCAAATAGTGAGTTCATGAGCATAAATAGTCCATTCGCGATCCTAGTGATTAGAGCAACTTAGTTCATCCAAACACAAAACTATGAGCATTCACCCAAGACTTGCTTCGGGCGCATCCACGTACTGCTGAAGGGGTTTATGTATAGGGTGTACCATCGGCTAACCCACCACCCCTTCAACTTTACCTGAATGTTCCTTTCTGCTGATCATGGACTAGGACTCACAGTGACACTCCTACTCCCCTCACAAGCCCTAAATTTCCAATTTTCGTATTCGATCATATTCAATTCCAGTTGTAGGAGTTTATATATAGGGTGTACCAGCGGCGTACCCACCACTCCTACAACATTCCTTGAATACTCTCTCAACTGCCATTGGGTTCAAGACTTGCGACACACTTTACTACCACAAGTCCCTACCTCCAATACTCGCTTCAGAACTACACACGCCCTGCCGAAGGGGTTTATATATAGGGTGTACCAGCGGCGTACCCACCACTCCTTCGACATTCTTTGAGTAGCCCTTACTCCACGAATATTGGGCTCAGGACTCACAGTACCATGATGGAACATCTGCATACGTACGCACCTGTGACTTAACAATTATATTCCGGACTATAATCGTTATTTCACCTTGCATCGTCCTTGCAACTGTCACTCCATCGCGTAAGTGCTTAAGGGAAAACTCTACACATAATCACATAACCAGGCAATCACATAAGCGGCAGCAGTATAATGCGTAAATAGTTCGATCGGTCGTGAAGCATGTTTGCTCGTTGGTCATAGTGTGAGGGATACGAGAGCATTGCGTTTGTGCGTGGTTCGTGTAATAGTGCTTAGTGTACAAAGTGTAGTAGTGATAATAGTGGAAAGTGTGTTGATCATAAGTGGTGTGGTCAAGAATTCGAGTTAAACTAGTTGTGCGGGCGTGTAGGGGTCAAAGGCGAGCAGCTCCGGCAAGGGTTAAAGTCGTAAGAAGAGAGCAAGGAGAAAAGGGTTAGAATCGTGTCGAAAGGAAAGGAAGAGAACATACCTGGAGCGGCGTCTTGATCTTGCTGGGCTGCGGCGGCTCCGATCCTGTAAACGCGTCCTCTTGCAGAAGGAATCTCGACGGTGATGCGGGGGCAGCGATTCCTGAGGTGATCGGTGGCTCCACACTCGTAACAGGCTCTCGCGTTGGAGGCGGCGTTGTTGGCGGCGGCAGGTGCAGATCTGCAGGTATTAGCTAGGTGGCCGAGTCGTCCACAATTTGTGCATCTGTAGCATTGGACTCCCTGGGGGTGATGACATTGGCAAGTGTGGCATTTGGGATGGGCACCGGCGTATCCCGCTCGGGGTCTGTTGGAGGCATCAGGAGCAACTGTGTTCAGGGGAACAGCTTGAGTGACAGTAGTGGTGGCGGCAAGGACATTCTGCTTCTTGCGATTCGGTTCGTCAGATAGTTGGCCGGCTTTGATTAGGCTCTGGGCCACAAGAGCGGTGAGGTGAACAGCGGCTTGGACCGTCTGGGGATCAGCTGCGATGAGGATGGCGCGCATGCAATCGGGAAGGCCACGGATGTAAGCTTCAACAGCACGTTCTGCGGGAGTAACCATATGTGGTACCAAAAGGGCGAGCTCGTGGTAACGTTCGGTGTATCCTTGGTAGTCAGCCCCTTCCATCTTATGTTCCCAAAACTCTGTTTCGAGCTTCTGTTGCTCGCTACGGGGTACGAACTCTCGGGTGACGACTTCCTTGAATTCGGTCCAGGGCAAAGCGTTGGCAGCTTCACGGCCACGAGTTCTGACTTCGTTGTTCCACCAGTTTAGAGCGCGCTTGAGGAACATACTTGCAGCATAGCGGACTCTCAGATTTTCCGGGCAAGCAACGATATCGAACGTAACTTCCATCTTTTCGAACCATTGTAGAAGACCAGCAGCGCCTTCAGATCCTTCGAAGTTCGTCGGTCGGGCACTTTGGAAGGCCTTGTAGTGTCGATCGGTTGCATTAGCGTTCGGGTTCTGGTCTTGGTTTGCAGCGGGTTGAACTCCCTCTTGCATGGTCTGGGCGATTTGGGTCACCATTCCAGGAAGGACAGCAGCTATCTGCTGTGCGATAATGTTGGCCAGCTCGGCAGGGTCAGTGTTATCAGCGCGTCGGGGAGGCATTCTGGGAATAGACAAAATGAGAGACAAGTGCAAAAGAGATACATCGAGGATATAGCAATAGAGTAAGGCGATCACAAGATAAGCAAACAATGTGTAGATGGGATACAAGTGGCGATATAGTGATGTGTGGCATCATGCTCGAACATAGATCAGAGTGGAGAGACAAGCGATTAAACAGATAAACATGTAAGCAAGTAGCAACTAAATAGTTGGCAAGTAAGCAAGTGTGATATGTGCAAGTGATGCATGAAACTATCCAGAGTATGGTCCCTAAGTTATAGTCTAGGTAATTCCTAATTCTCTATAACCTTGGGCTCTGATACCAATCTGTCACGCCCCCGGCCAAAGGCGGAAAGCCAAGGGCGTGGACGAAGTCGCAGATTGAATAAGCCATAACACAGGTTAAGAGTCTAAATGAAATGCATACATAAATATTCAAGTTACATTGTTCAAAAGATACAAATAACACCACAATTGTCCAACAGATACTAAATCTAGTACTACGCCTTCGGTCTTCTCCTAAGGCCATCTAGAAATCCCTGTTCTTCATCTATCAGCATTACCTAAAAATATGCAGGAAAACGTCAACTACAAAAATAGTTGAGTGAGAACATAAGTTTGTGGTAAAAAGAAAAAGGGATTTCATACACAAGCATGCTAGACCAAGTTGTAGGGGTTTATATATAGGGTGTACCAGCGGCTAACCCACCACTCCTACAACTTGTTCTACCATGTTTGAGTATGATCCCGTTTTTAGGAAAAATAGTTAGAAAAAGAACAAGCGCACCAAAATAGGTTGTAGGGGTTTATATATCCAAAGTGAGAAGACAGATCATAAGTAAAAGCGTAGTGCGGGTACATGGATCATTACAGTTCATAATAGTGCGCGAAAAGCGTACACGTGGGTCATTGAGTGGAGAGGAGAGTCCAGAGTTACGATGTGTGTGAGGCAACGCAATAGTTCATAATACTCGAGATAATTGCACATAACAGATAGACCAAAAGAGCAAGTAATAACACATAATACACATAAGAGGCCACGCGAGGAATACGAGACTTACATGGATTCACACAGAATCCAAGGCCGTCGAGTCAGTGTTGGTTAGATGAGCCTTACATGGGTCCCGCAGGATACCCAAAGCAGTCGAGATAGTGGCCGTGGTTCATAGAGCGACAGTGTAGGGAGCATATAGTTCATAGTACAATAACGTGTAGAGCAAACGTGTATAGTGCAACAGTTCATAAAGTAACAGTTCATAGGGCAGCAGTTCATAGTGAAGTTACAATTTATAAAGTAAAGTAATTGTGATAGTGCTTACATTACATTAAGTTATAAGTGAAAGCGTGTAAAAGCAGAGAAAACAGTGTGTAAAGGTTTTGAAGTAAAGTGTTTTTGCATATTTCCACCCCGTGGTTTGATAAGGCAATACAGTTAAAAAGGGGTTATGAACTCACCTTGATCTCGGGTTAGGATGGTGCTACAATAGATCTCCTTAGCGTAGAATTGGACATATATATAAGGTTAACAACGCGTTATAAGTCTAAGAAAACGAGCTTACACGACCTCGAGCAAAAACTAGGTTTTAAAGACGAAAACAGCTTGGTTCTGGCTTGATTCGGTCGAATGGGCACACATTCGGTCGAATCTGAGGCACACTCGATCGAACTAGACACACACTCGGTCGAACCAGCTGGGAAAACTCGTTCGGTCGAACATGGCACTTGTTCGGTCGAATAGACACTCGTTCGGTCGAATACGAAGCTCATTCGGTCGAATGAGGTGGAGACCATTCGGTTGCTTCCCTATTCGGTCGAATGGACTGGTTCGGTCGACTGGTTCGACCGAATGAGTCCTGAGTCGACGCCTTCAAACCGGGCGACGGAGAAACCTACGGGATTTCGCGATTTTCATGATTTTTCACCCAAAATCGAAGTTTTTGACATGGAAATGCTCGGGATTGAAAGAACTAATGATTCCTAGTGTTTTTATACACAAAGACCTGCATTTTGACCCAAAACAAGACGGTTTTTGACCCGAAAACTCTAGAAACGAAAATGGGTGTTTTTGCTCGATTTGAGGCCGAAAATGGTTATGAAAACGAATGATTTTCGAGAGGGACTTACCAAAAACGAATTGCTACAAGATTCCGGGCTCGGATTTGCGTTTTGAACACTTTCTCTCTCTAGCTTCTCTCTCTAGAATGAGAGCGTTTGGGTGTGGGAGTGGGAGAGAAGAAGGGAAAATGGTGGAGTTGTCTTGAACTTACGTTTATATACTTGGTTTCTTGGGTTCGGGTTTTGGCTCGGGTTGGTTTTCCTACGGGTCAAGACGGGTCGAGTTCATAAAATTTATAAAACGAAACATTTTTCTAAAAACTTTTATAAAATAACTTTAAATAAAATATCTGAAATCTTTTAAAATAATGAAAATATCATTTATTTACGAAAGATAGATTTTTGGTCACCGGGTTAAATTTCGGGATGTTACAATTGTGAAATTAAATACCATCCAGGTAAGGCCAATGTGGTAGCTGATGCATTAAGTAGGAAGGGACGATTTAAACCCCTAAGAAGACTACGGGCACTTGGAATGATTGTCCAGGGTAGCCTTATTGACCAAATTTGTGTTTTCAAGACGAAGCCTTAAAAGAAGATCAATTAGAAAAGGAAGAATTGCACGGGAATGAAAAGAATTTCGAGAAGAAAATTGATGAAATATATTACTTCAAAAATCGAGTATGGATTCCGACTCTCCATGATATTAGAGAATTGGTTCTTAATGAAGCACACAAATCCAAATATTCTATTCATCCAGGTACAGATAAGAGGTATAAAGATGTTAAGGAATTTTACTGGCGGCTTGGTATGAAGAAGGATATAGCCTTGTATGTAAGTAAATGCTCGACTTGTGCACGGGTTAAAGCTGAATACCAAAAGTTTTCGGGAATGTTGCAACAACCCGAAATCCCACAATGAAAATTAGAACAAATTACCATGGACGTCGTCACACACCTTTCCAAAACTTCCCCAGGACACAATGCAAATCCGCACACTTCATCCCGATCCGTAACAATTACACTACTAAAAAACTCGCCCAAATTTGCATTGACGAAATTGTATCACGACACGGAGTACCTCTTTCAATTATTACAGAACGAGATAGACACTTTACTTCACATTTTTGGCAAGCGGTTCAGGAAGCTTTGGGAACCCGAATAGATCTGAGTACCGCTTACCATCCCCAAACATACGGCTAATCCGAACGAACCATTCAAACCTTAGAAGATTTACTTCGTGCTTGTGTACTATATTTCAAAGGGAATTGGGATCAACACCACCCGCTCATTGAATTATTTTACAATAACAGTTACCACAGTAGTATAAAAGCCACACCTTATGAAGCATTATACGGGCGAAAATGTAGATCGCCACTTTGTTGGACAGAAGTGGGTGATACTCAGATTACAATATCCAATTTGATTCAAGAAACAACTGATAAGATTCGTAAGATTAAACGAAAACTGAAAACCGCCCGTGACCGACAAAAGAGCTATGCCGATATTCGTAGAAAACCATTGTCCTTTGAAGTATGCGACAAAGTGTTTCTGAAAGTATCCCCATGGAAATGTGTTAAAAGGTTTGGAAATACTGGTAATATAGCCCCGATATATATTGGACCTTTCGATGTTATTGATAAATTTGGCCCTATAGCCTACCGACTGAAATTACCTCTAGAATTGAGCACCATTCACGATGTGTTTCACGTGTCAAATATGATAAAGTGTCTTACTGATGAAACGAGGAACTGGTAGAAATTATGGAGGGGGAAACCAAGCAGTAATGACACGAAAAATCTTGTGGGTAAAAGTTCGGTGGAACTCGAAACGAGCACCCGAATTTACTTGGGAACGAAAGGAAGAATTCCGAAAGAAATACCCTCACATGTTTCCTTAAAAGAAAAACGTTGACACGTCGAATTTAGGGGACAAAATTTCTTAACGAGGGGAGAATGTCACATTCGTGACAAAACGAGGTATACCTTATTCACTACGTAGCGAGTAAAAGATAAATCCGTTAATTCGTAGCGATTAAACGAGTAACCGAACGATACTGATTATGACCTGTATATATACTGAGGGGTCATATATGAGTGACATATACATTATAGTGGCTAACATGTTGATATTAAGACCCCAATACGTACAAAACCATTTTAACGAAAAAAGGTATCGTTTAACGATACGCTATGAGAATAAACACAATCGTTAACACCAAAACGAGCATTGTAGCATCCGTAAAGCCGAAAAAGATTTATAGAACACTTATATGACTTGTTTTAAGCAATCCTTGAAAATATTTTGGAATTTTACAACGAGTCAGTATGTTTTTGCTAATTTACAAAAATGGGTTGAATAACACTCGTTTTCGTGCTGTTTTTCGCACCCGAACTATTTATCTTACGAAAAACCAAACCCGAACTAAAAACCGAAACCAAACCTTGGCATGCAAAACAAGGCAGTACTGGGCCAAAAAGAGGCCCAATGGGCTCCTTAAAACTTGGGTCGCCAAGTTTGAAAATCCCACCCCCTAGTTTATCCTTTTGTTTCTTGAAACATCGTAACTCATCTCAAACTTATACTTAAACACACATATGGCCAGACCTTGATCTTCAAATTTCTACAAAAACTTCAAGGTAAAACATAAATTTTATAAACTTTTAATCATGTATTAATCAGGTTATAATCCTATAAACATGTCTTGATTAGTGATAATCATGTTTAACCATCCAAAAACCCTAAAAATCACCTAAAAACATGTTTTAATCTTAAACATGATTAAAAACCAGGAACATATGGATTTTTGACCAACAACACATATTAGAACGTCATATAACGTTTTTATGGTTTAAAAGTTCGGTTTGGAACCCTAACCGAAACCCTAATGAACAAGGCTTGATGATGGATGATTTATGCTTGGTTTTGTTTTATATGATACTTAGATACACTGACTTTGTGACCAAAGATCTGGAGAGTTGTTAAAACAACTAAAAATACTCGAAAGCCGACATGGTATTACCGGTTTACCCGTTTAGGGGCTGTTTGTGCTTATATTGTGACGTGATTTTTGTTAGACTATGAAACATTTCAGGAACATTAGAGATCATATATGTGAGACCCTTTTAAAATTTGGTAATATTTCGATAAACGGAGAATATTTGGCAAATTTATTACCGTTTATTAGCGTTTATTTATGAAAAATAGTTAAACTTCTTGAAAAATTATGAAATTTGGTTTGGAATATTGAAATGTTATGGTAAGATCGCAGGTGCAATTTGGAATCCTTTCGAGATGTTTATGTATAGTTTGTGAATTTGCGTTTTACTCGGGTTTTAACAGCCGAAAATGCACAAAAGGGAAACTTGGCCAGAGAATTAGGTTCTGGAAATTTTACTAGGATTATGTTATGGTATTTTGACCTCTCATAAAAATTATCTGATTTTTCGGGAATCGTTTGGTATATATGAGTTATTTATCAGTTAATTATAACACTTAAAATGATTTTTATAAATAAATAGTTAAGTGTAAAAATTCTGAAAATAATTTTATAAAAGTCTACATATTTTAATTAATTTTTACAAAAATTTTCATAATTTATGTATAATTACATAAATAGTTATGAAAATTTAAAGAATTAAATTATATATGTTTTAACAAAATCAGCAGTTTTGTGTCTAATAAACTGACTGGTATGTAAAAATATCGAAAGTGGTCAAATATCATACTTTTGAATGGATTTGATAAAAACAAAGTTTTTACGAGATTTCCGGACAGTTCTGGGGGATTGTACCCATTTTGTAATATCAAACCCGTATGAAAACGGAGACAAACCCGGCGATCAATCTGAATACTGAAACCCTGGATTTCTTTTATATATCAAATAATTTTATCAAATAGTAAGTTTACTTAAGTTTGTGTGATCTTACCTATTTCCATAACGCGTAAACGATCAACTTGGCAAGGCACGTAAAACGGTGAAACTGAGCCAAGTCTGGTTTTTTAAACATTTCATAACGTACAACGTCACAATCTAAGACTGCTGACATGTTCTGGGCCTAACAGCCATACCCAGACTAGTTATGCAGCCCGATTTTGTTTAAACAATGTACTAGTATTAAATATACTATACCGGTTATAGGATTCAAGCTACAAATGAGGCACACTAAGTACGGATACATATTACCAGTGCAAATTACGATAAGGTGAGTTTCACGACCCTACTTTCTAAACTGTTTTATGAACTTTTGGAGTGGAAAACATGTTTACACATACTTATATACTTGAAAACTTGTGACGATGTGAATTATCTAAGTACTAACACTTGAAAGTCCCCAGAAACACAAGTGATTAACTTTGTGTCGGTGACGTGTGGTTAGTACTATCGGTTTGGCAAACCTAACTGACAGAGCCGGAGGGGTATGCCAGAACATGTTAACCCAGTTGCATGTTGTCATTTAAACTATTACTGAAATATCTGAACGTAAGTGAAGTATAACGTAAATATCGAGGACAAAATTTATTTTAAGGAATGTAGAATTGTAATATACGAAAATCTTAATTGCTAAAATATTTAATATGAAATTTATATGTTTAATATTAACGAGTTGATAGTTAGTAAAACTGATCGGATAATAAAGTATGCTAACTGAACGTGATAAAATAATAAATGTTAATGTTGAATAACCGAACTTTTTATTAATAATAACAATAATAATAATAATAATAATGTAAAAACATACAGGGATATTAATATTGATTTGTAAGCTAAGTGAAGGGCTGGTTGTGTCAATTTTGGAAAATTGAATTGAAGAACCAATTCTCAACCGTGACTCTACAACCGACTTTCGGGTTAAACGTGATCAAATAGTTATTAGATATTATCAACTAATAAATATTATTGTTGGAAAATTTTTTACGTGTGCATTAGTAGGTTGTTATGACACAACAAATGCACACTAATAGACATTGATGAATGAGATATCGATGTGTGATTGTGTGTATGTGAAAGAAAATACTATAATGGTGTATCCCACATTGGTGGGATGAAAAACTTGTGCCTTGTTTTTCCTCTATAAATAGAGAGGTAAACTAAGTTGCAACACACACCAAACCTTACACACAACATAAGGATTGTTGCAAGGTTTTTTTTCCAACATCTTCTTCTTCTACATTTCTGGTTTCTTTTATTCGAACTTTTTCAAGTTTACGGTTAACTCCGGCAGTACTACTGCTCCGGCTGTTATACCCTGGGAAACAATGAGTTCTATTGGGAGACTCGAAATATTGTTTTAAGGGCCCCGTGTTCAACACGATCCTTAGCCAAACCGTTTATATTTTTTTTGTTATCATATTGTATTTGGTTTATTTCTTTGATTCTATATTGTTTTTCAGATTCTTGTATTGTATTGTATGAGTAATAAAACTGTTTGTTAATTTTCTGTTTATTTACTCAATTCACGAATTCGGTTCCTACAATCTTAAAACAATATTTTTAAAACCGTTCGTGAAAACTTTGTTTAAATTTTCAGAAACTATTCTGTTTTGATCCAAAACAGTTTTGTTTCAGAATCAAGAATTGGATCTTCAAAGTTGGACTTAGACAGATTCGTTCTTGGTTTAGCATTCTAAAATCAGAAAAGGCTCCTTTTTTGGGCTATCTAGCACGAGATAGCTTATCGTGAAAACTTTGTTTAAATTTTCAGAAACTATTCTATTTTGATCCAAACCAGTTTTGTTTCAAAATAGTATATGTTTTAAAAACAGTTTTTTTTTCTTTTCTGTTTTGGTCTCAGAATCAAGAATTGGATCTTCAAAGTTGGACTTAGACAGATTCGTTCTTGGTTTAGCATTCTGAAATTAGAAAAGGCTCTTTTTTGGGCTGTTTTGGCTATCCCGCATGAGATAAAGCTATCCTGCAAATTTCAGAATTTTCTGAATTTTTCTTTCTAAGTTACTAACTTGGTCTGTTTTCTGTGTTGCAAGAATGACATGACCAACCCCAAACACTTCTAATGCTACCCCTGCTGTCCATTTGACCACCCCAGCCAATGTGGGAGCGACAACAATGGCTAACCATGCTGAAAAACCCGAAAAGTTCACGGGTGTCCACTTTAAGAGGTGGCAGCAGAAAATGTTTTTCTACTTGACAACCTTGAACTTAGCACAGTTCTTGGAGAAAACAGCCCCCATACCCACTGCCCAAGATGATGCCCAAATTGTGACTGCTTTGGACGCTTGGAAACATTCTGAATTTCTATGTCGCAATTACGTGCTCAATGGTTTGGCGGATCCATTGTATAACGTCTATTGTGGGATAAAGACTACCAAAGAACTATGGGAGTCTTTAGACAAGAAGTATAAAACCGAAGATGCGGGAACAGATAAATTTGTTGTGGCCCGTTTTTTGGACTTTAAAATGGTTGACTCCAAGACTGTGATCACCCAAGTCCAAGAACTACAAGTTATACTTCATGAAGTTCATGCCGAGGGTATGACACTTAGTGAAACGTTCCAAGTTGCAGCCATAATTGAAAAGTTGCCTCCTAGTTGGTTTGAGTTTAAGAATTATCTTAAGCACAAGCGAAAGGAGATGACTATCGATGAATTAATTGTTCGTCTTCAAATTGAGGAAGACAATAAAACGGCTCAAAAATCAACTCGTGTGGAGCCAATGGCTAAGGCCAACATGGTTGAACTTGGACAATCTTCTAAGGGGGGGCATAAGGGTAAGGGTAAAATGAATAAGGGAAAGGGAAAGGTGAACCTTGGACCGAAGAAGGAGGTTGTGAAAAAGAAACCTCAATATTCAAACTTCCAAGGTGTTTGTTACAATTGTAATGAGAATAGCCATCGTGCGAACCAATGCAAAAAGCCTAAGCGTGAGCATGCGCATATGGTGGATGAAAATGGTGAACCGTTGGTGGCAATGATCACCGAGCTCTCAGCAATGATTGAAGAAATCAATCTTGTGGGGGACAAACCGCAAGGATGGTTCATTGATACGGGTGCGACCCGTCATGTGTGTGGTGACAAGACCCTCTTTAGCACCTTTAAGGAGGCTGCTAGTGATGCTAAGTTGTTTATGGGGAATCAAGCAACGGCCGACATCAAGGGTGAAGGGAATGTGATCTTGAAGATGACTTCGGGAAAAGAGCTTACTTTGAGCAACACTTTTTATGTGCCCGAAATTCGTAAGAATTTGGTTTCGGGTTGGTTGCTTAATAAGTTTGGTTTTCGTTTAGTGTTTGAGTCGGACAAGTTTGTCTTGACTAAGCGTGGAATGTATGTTGGTAAGGGCTATGCCCTCAATGGTATGTTTAAACTTGATGTAACCGTGATTGGAAATGAAATGAATAAGGCATCTACTTCTGCTTATATTATTGAGTCTTTAAATTCAAATGTTTGGCATGGTAGATTAGGACATGTAAATTTCAATTCACTTCGTCGTTTAATTAAACTAAAAAGCATACCAACATTCCACATTGATACAAACTCGAAATGCGAATCATGTGTTGAATCCAAACTTACAAGATCATCCTTCAAATCGGTTGAAAGAATAACCGAAACACTTGATTTAATTCACACCGATGTGTGCAATTTAAAAATGTGCCCAACAAGAGAGGTAAACAAATATTTCATCACGTTTATTGATGATTGCTCAAAATATTGCTATGCATATTTACTTAAAAGTAAATATGAAGCAATAGAAAAATTTATCATGTTTAAAAATGAAGTTGAGTTACAACTTAACAAGAAAATTAAACGTGTGAGAAGCGATCGAGGAGGTGAATACGTTTCACCATTTGCGGATTTATGCGCACAAAGTGGCATAATACATGAATTAACCCATCCGTATTCTCCACAATCAAATGGCATGGCGGAACGAAGGAACCGTACATTGAAAGAGATGATGAATGCCATGTTGGTTAGTTCTGGGGTGAGCCATGACATGTGGGGGGGATGCCATTTTAACGGCAAATTATCTTTTAAATAAGATACCTCTCAAGAATAGGGACGAGACTCCTTATAAGTTATGGAAGGGAAGAGAACCTTCATACAAATACATGAAAGTGTGGGGGTGCCTAGCTAAAGTCACCGTACCACCTCCTAAGGCTCTTAGGATTGGTCCCAAAACTGTTGATTGTATTTTCATTGGATATGCTCACAATAGTAGTGCACATCGGTTTTTGGTACATGAATCCAAAAATCCAAATGTGCACGTAAACACTTTCATGGAGGCGAGCCCCAATACTGTCTCGTATTTTGAGCACGTGTTTCCTAAGTTAGGACACACACATGAGGCCTCATCATCACGAGCGAATGATGTAGGTGCAAGCTCGTCAACACAAAATGACGACTTGGTTCATGAAAGAACACATGAACGGCCCAAGACTGAGGATGGTGATTTAAGACGAAGAAAAAGACAAAAGGTTGCAAAATCCTTTGGTCCTGACGTCGTAAGCTTTATGGTTGAAGGTGAACCTAATACCTACCATGAAGCGGTGACCTCACCTGAAGGACCTCAATGGAAAGAAGCAATCAAAAATGAAATTGATTCGATCTTACAAAATCATACTTGGGAATTGGTAGATCTTCCAATTGGTTGCAAACCACTTGGATATCGTTGGATATTCAAAAAGAAGATGAAAGCCGGTGGAAGTATTGATAAATACAAGGCGAGGCTAGTAATCAAAGGTTTTAGACAAAAGGAAGGTCTAGACTATTTTGATACTTACTCACCTGTAACACGTATAACCTCTATAAGGTTGATGCTTGCAATCGCGTCTTTACGAAGTTTGGAAGTGCACCAAATGGATGTAAAAACGGTTTTTCTAAATGGTGGTTTGGAAGAAGAGATATACATGGAGCAGCCTGAGGGTTTCTCCGCCCCTGGTCAAAAGGCCAAAGTATGCAAACTCTTCAAGTTTTTGTATGGCTTGAAGCAAGCTCCATTACAATGGCACCAAAAGTTTGACCAAGTCATGATTAGCAATGGTTTCAAAATTAATGAGTGTGATAAATGTGTTTAGTTGATACTATTCTTGGAATAAAAATCATTAAAAAGACATGCTTATCATTGGGAGTAATGATAAAATGGTTCAATCTACAAAAGACATGTTAAAGGCACGATTTGACATGAAAGACATGGGTTTAGTTGATACTATTCTTGGAATAAAAATCATTAAAACCAAAGAAGGTCTTACTTTGAGTCAAGCACACTATGTCGACAAGATTCTTGAAAAATTCAACAAGGAAGACAAGCGAGTGGCTCGTTCTTCTGTTGACACTACTCTACATCTATGTAAATATAGAGCTGAGCCGGTTGCTCAATTAGAGTATTCAAGAATCATTGGAAGTCTAATGTATCTCATGACATGTACGAGACCCGATTTAGCATACGCGGTGAGTAGGCTAAGTAGATATACTAGCAATCCAAGTGTTCAACATTGGAAAGCTATTATAAGGGTGCTTAGGTACATAAGATACACAAGAGACTATGGTTTGCATTATACCAACCATCCAGCTGTGATCGAAGGGTATACTGATGCGAACTGGATTTCGGATATGAAAGATTCCAAATCAACAAGTGGGTACGTGTTCCTACTTGGTGGGCAGCAATATCTTGGAAATCAACCAAACAAACTGTAATTACTAGATCCACAATGGAGTCTGAATTCATTGCCTTAGAAAAATATAGGGAAAAGGCAAAATGGTTAAGTCAATTCGTGGAAGACATTCCACAATGGCCAAAGCCATTGTCGGCAATTTGCATACATTGTAACAGTGAGTCTGCAATTGGTAGATCTCAACGTTCAATGTATAATGGCAAATCAAGGCATATGAGACGTAGACATAACACGATACGACAACTACTGTCAACAGGTGTTATCACGATTGACCATGTGAGGTCAGAAGATAACATTGCAGACCCGTTAACAAAAGGCTTAAGCACGGATAATTTTATAAGTTGTCGAGAGGAATGGGACTAAAGCCCGCGATAAAGGAAGTATGAGGGAAACCTAACTTAGCAGACTGGAGATCCCAAGAGCTAAGTTCAATAGGCAAACTTAATCATATGACCAGAGGCAGTCACTGTGGGGGAGTACCCAAAACCAAAGGGAGTCTTGAACTTCCTAGTCCTTTCTCCTAGGGGAGTACCCTAAAACCAGTGACATTTGGGAGAGGTTAAGCATATTAAGGTTAAGTGAAATAACCATGATGCTTTTAATGATTCATGGGAATCACCTGTGTTAGAGAGAAGTGTGGTCGCTTCGAATGGAATTGTGGGGAGGCGCAATTTCCTAGAGCTCTCGCAGAACCAGGACCGTGATCCATGACAATAACGGACACAAGAATGAGGGGTTGAACAAACCAGGGAGAGTATTGTGTGAAGGCATATTGTCGTCTACACAAATGGGGGTCTGTTCAAAGTCATCGCCACTACAAACCGCTAGGAGGCTAAGTATGCTTCACAACGAAAGGTTCAAGGGTAACACCTACCTATCCGGCAATACTCAACTGCTGAAACTTACTTCGAAGAATCGATTTCCATTCACGTGGGGGATTGTTGGAAAATTTGTTATGTGTGCATTAGTAGGTTGTTATGACACAACAAATGCACACTAATAGACATTGATGAATGAGATATCAATGTGTGATTGTGTGTATTTGAAAGAAAATACTATAGTGGTGTATCCCACATTGGTGGGATGAAAAACTTGTGCCTTGTTTTTTCTCTATAAATAGAGAGGTAAACTAAGTTGCAACACACACCAAACCTTACACACAACACAAGCATTGTTGCAAGGTTTTTTTACCAACTTCTTATTCTTCTACATTTCTGGTTTCTTTTATTCGAACCTTTTTCAGGTTTATGGTTAACACCGGCAGTACTATTGCTCCGGGTGTTGTACCCTGGGAAACAACGAGTTCTCTTGGGAGACTCGAAATATTGTTTTAAGGGCCCCGTGTTCAACACGATCCTCAGCCAAACCGTTTACATTTTTTTGTTATCGTATTGTATTTGGTTTATTTCTTTGATTCTGTATTGTATTTCAGATTCTTGTATTGTATTGTATGAGTAATAAAACTGTTTGTTAATTTTCTGTTTATTTACTCCATTCACGAATTCGGTTCCTACAATTATTGCAAAATTTACGGGCTCAGCTCGTTTAAGTATACGTGATAACACAAAAATCTTCTTTTATCAAACCTTAAATCTCTATTTATCCCTACCGTATTCGCCGCTCTGCAACTTGCCTGACAAACCGCGGGCACCGCAACCACCGCTACACGAGTTCTCGCCAACGCCGCTAGTAGCCAACAACCTCCTTCACTTCTATCTTTGTCACTGGAGACGCCGTTGCCGCTTCCTGCTCTACTTCGTTTACACCACCATCGGTTTCCGTCTTCCTGCTTCTTTTCTGGACCAACTACAATCGAACGTTTAAGGTAAGAGACATACCAATCTGGTCGTTTTCGCATGCCGAATAAAGGTCGAGCGTTTTGTTTGTTATATCAAAGAAAAGCCTAGCGTTTTGTTCGTTTGTAGTGATTACCAAAAAGAAATTTTTAAAGGTTGATTATGTTCATTCAATGGAATGAGAGTCATTGGCTAAAACTATTTAACACAACTTTTGTTCCCTAAGTTACGTATGTATTTTCATAGTGCAAACAGTTTTACAAGCATATATGTTATTCTAAAAATAAGTAGTTTCCTAGGAAGACTAAAAATAAATCATAGCCATTGGATCATATCAATCAATGGTTGAGATTTAAAATTACCAAAAACCGTCATAGTTTCCTAGAATTACTTTTTCACCATTATAACCGACATAGTTTCCTAGAATTATTCTTTCACCATAGGTTTTAATGCCAAATGTCAAAATTCTATTGGTTCTTATCATTCCTAGGAAAAAACTTCTTTTTATTTGAACACTTATATATATATATATATATTGTTTTAGTATTTCAACTGGTTCGCAAATTATTTTAATCAAATATATATATATATATATATATATATATATATAAACTGTATGTATAAAAATGAGGGAATCATAAACAAAGAAGGAATTTCACTTATCAAATAATTCTAAATAAACTATAGCACATGTGTATATGACTATATTATATACTTAAAATATTCAAATAGAGTCAATTGTCATACACACTCCAATAATACACATGAATAACAAATTAGCTAAACTAAGATATAATCGAAGTTATGATAATATTATAGGTTCTTATGGCAATTAATTCAAGCTTAAGGATTTTTACGACTTTATTGCTATCGCTGTCGTCGATAAGGTACGAATTCGGTGGTCTTTTACTTGTAGCGTAAATATTGTTTTCCATCGATCTCATAGTGTACGGACTTTGTGGTCTTGCACTTATAGCGCCATACCGTGTCTTCGCTCTGATAGTATATGGATTCTTGAGTCATTAATCGCATTATAATTATTGAGTTGATTCATCATGTCACCTTTATTAAATAGTTTTGTTCTTTATTTAATGCATGCTGTTATATTGTTATTGTTCAATTGATAAGTGAAATTGTCATGCATGCGATATAATATATTTTATTAGCATGTTCCTAATAGGCCATTGTACATTGACTGATAGTTATTGTGACATAATATATTGATATTGACCATTGTTATTGCCTTTTATTTGACCTCAATACCCGAGCATTTATCCACCTATGGGAACGTAGGGCGTCAATCGAGGCACCTTTGACGTGCTCTATCTGTGGCAGAGCGATTAGTCCACAGCGTCTCTATATTATTGTGCGATGAGAGCATTAACTGATTACTGAGAGGCGTATGGATCGATCCTAGGTAAACTGTTACTAGAGTGAGATGGTTAGGTGTGTGTGCCCACAATCCTATCTCACTTAATTATTGGTGCATTAGTCTTCAGCTAATGTACATACTGTTATTGTTACCATTACTGGCTCACATGGGTATTTCCATAATAGATTGTTATTGTACTGCTTCATAACTGGTAGTTCAGAGTATTGAAACTGTTATCGGCCCGCAAACTGTAATTGTTTCTTCCTTGATTGTTCATCGTATATTGTTACTGCTATTTTTTTCTCCGTTACTGGGCAATTTTTGACTCATCCGTGTTTCTTTGTTTTGTGTTTTCTTTAATTTGTTATAGGTACTCAAGGGAATCAGAGGGACGTGTGATAAGAGAGTAAAAGTAAAACACTATAATTTGGAAAATAAGGAACTTAAATAATTTCTTTTGAGTGAAACAACTTTATTTTTTTCGTTGTCAATGATATTGAACATTTTTGGTATTTAATTATTTTAAACTTTTAAATTTGGTTTTTTATTTATCGTATCGAGTGACACGTCGGATCTAACCGGGTTGGGTTGTTACAGTTACATTCTGCTATGTGGTGTTAGACACAGTACCTGTCTCGGGAAAAGTGGATGTTAAATGCCAACGGGAGTGCATGAGCACGGGTGTCCATGTGTTTTTAGGTCGTTCCGGTTTCACTTGTGGCTTAGTATAAAAATATCATATACATACATACATACATACTGTGAACTTTACAAACACGTATACTGGTTTTTTTTCGTACTCATGAAACTTGAAACTCGCCAACTAGGCGTAGTTGACCCGTTTTAACATGCTTTTCAGGTAAACCAAAGTTGGAATGAAATTCTTAAGTGCTCAGTGTTAAGAGTGAAGTTGAATCGCTGTAAATAGAGGCAAGTATATAATAAAGAATAAGCAGCTACGAGAACTGGTTTTGCGTTTTTCGCCTAGTTTGTAACTTAGTACCAACCAATGTAATATGATGTAACTTAGTTGTAAATTTTCTTTTTAACAATGTGGTTGATACCAAAGGTGTCTGTTGTATTCTCGTATTACGCTTCCACAATTACCTAGTCCGAAAATTTTAATGTTCTTGGACTCCAAATTCGCCTCTAGGTCGTTCTCAAGTGTTAGATACCAGAGGTGTCTCTAATGATTACCACACTCACAATAATGTTCTTGGACTCCAAATTCCCCTTTAAGTCATTCTGAAGTGTTAGATAGGTGAAAACACATGGGAAAATGGAATAAAAATATAGGTTTTTGACAGTTACAAGTTCGAACCGTGGTCCACGTTGACCACCGTGGGCCACGGTGGCCTCCATGGTACGGTGAGCTCTGGTCAAATCTGATCAGTTGGACCATGGCCCACGGTCCAGACCGTGGACCACTGTGGTCCTCAGCCACATTCTTCCTTTATTTGTCTCCTTTAATCCCTTTCGCCACTCCTGTTCCTTCGGTTGCCTCCTTGTATGCCATAAATGCACCGGAACCTACTTTTAACCTGCAAATAACCACAAAACAGTAGTTATCTAGTCCGATGCACCCGTCAAATCCATCTAAAATATAGTGTTCCATATGTACCGCAACAGAATTGTGTGGCTGAACGGTAGAAACAAACATAGATTGAAGCAGCAAGAACTATGCTTGCAGATTCGAAGCTTCCTGTTCAATTTTGGAATGAGGCGGTGAACACTGCTTGCTACACGCTAAATCATGTTCTGACGGTTAAAAAGCTTGGTAAGACGAGTTACGAGCTTCTGAATAAACGTAAGCCTAATTTAATGTGACATTCGTGACAAAACGAGTTATACTATATTCACTACGTAGCAAGTAAACGATAAATCGGTTAATTCGTAGTGCTTAAACGAGTAACCGACCGAAACTAATTATGACCCGTATATATACTGAGGGGTCATATACGAGTTGTAGATATATTGTAGAGGCTAATATATTGATATTTAGGCCCCAGTACGTTTAAAACTCTTTAAACAAAAAATGTTTCTTTTATTGATACGCTATAAGTTTAAACACAATCGTTAACATCAAAACGAGCATTGTAGCATCCGTTAAGCCGAAAAAGATTTATAAAACACTTATACGACATGTTCTAGGAAATCCGTGAAAATATTTTGGATTTTTACAACGAGTCAGTACGTTTTTCTTATTTTACAAAAAGAAGCTGAAAAACACTTGTTTTCGCGCTGGTTTTCGCACTCGAACTAGTTTTCTTGCGAAAAACCAAACCCGAACTAAATTTTGGACCGACGTTTATGTATGGCACGAATACCGAGGCACCATTGGGCCAAAAAGGAGGCCCAATGGGCCTAAAAGGTTGCGTCCGCAAGAGGGGCAGCCAACCCCCCTTCTAGTATTTTCTATATAATAAAATATTATAGATATTTTAGAGCAAATATTTCCAGAAAATAATCACCTTTGCTGTTCTTCTTCGAAGCTCCATCAAAACTCTAAGGTAAATATTGATTTTTCATTGATTTTTAACCATGATTAACATAGTTTAACCATGAAAAAATTAATCCTTGATTATTTTAAAACATGTTTAACCATCCAAAAATCATAAAAATCAAGTAAAATCATGTTTTGATGTTAAACATGTTTACAAACCAGGAACATATACTTTTTCAGTCAAAAACGCGGATTAGAACATGAATACAACGTTTTTACGGTTTGAAAGTTCGGTTTGAACCCAAAACCGAAACCCTAATTATCAAGGCTTTTACATGGATGATTTATGCTTGGTTTGATGTTATATGATATGTAGATACACTGAGTTTGCAACCCGAGACCCGGAAAGTCGTTTAAGCTAGCAAAACTCATCGAAAACCAACAAGGTAAACCCGTAACACTCGTTTAGGGGCTGTTTAGTATTAGGTTGTGACGTGCTTGTTTTTAGCTTGTGAAAACTTTCAGGGACATTAGGGATCATCTAAATGAGTCCCTGTTCAAATTTTGTAAGATTTCGATAAACGGAGAATATTTGGCGAATTTATTACCATTTATTGGCGTTTATTCGGGAAAAATAGATAAACTTCATGAAAAATTATGAAATTTTGTTTGGAACCCATAAATGATATATTAAGATCACTGGTAAAGTTTGAAAACATTTGGAGATGTATAAGTATTAATTGTGCAATTGTGTTTTAACCGAGTTTTAATAGCCGAAAAACACGCAAAAAGGCATTTTGGCCAAAGATTTAGATTCTGAAGATTTTTCAGGGGCTATGTAATGATATTGAGATCATTTGTAAAAATTATCGGATTTTTCGGATATCGTTTGGTATAAACGGGCTATTTAAATGAATTTTTATAAATAGATAATTAATCATATAATTTCTGAAAATATTTTTATAAAATTCTCCATATTTTAATTTATTTTTACAAAAATTTCCATAATTTATATATGAGTACATAATTAGTTATGATTAATCAAAGATTTAAACTATATTTGTTTTAACGAAACCGGCAGTTTCGTGTTTAACGGACTGACTGGTATGTCATAATGTCAAAAGTGGTCAAATATCATAACTTATATGAATTTGATTAAAACAAACTTTTTACGAGAATTCCGAACAATTCGGATGAATTGTACGCGTTTTGTATAATCAAATCCGTGTGAAAACGGAAACGAACCCTGCGATCAAACCAGATATCGAAACTTCCAAATTCTTTCATAAATTAAATCATTTTATCAATCAATATGTTTACTTATGTTTATGTGATCATACCTAATCCCGAAACGCATAAACGATAAACTTGGCTAGGCCTGGGAAACGGTGAAACTGAGCCAAATCTGGTTTTGAACATTTCATAGTGTATAACGTCACAATTAAGACTATGGTCAAGTTCTGGGCCTAACATCTATAACCAGACTAGTTATATAGCCCAATTTGGTTTAAACACTGTACTAGTATTAACAGTACAATACCGATTATAGGATACTAGTTATAATCGAGGCATAACACTTATTGACTTATATTACCTGCTCAAACTACGATAAGGTGAGTTTCACGACCCCACTTTCTAAACTGTTTTACGAACTTTTGGGGTGGAAAGCATGTATACATATTCTTATATACTTGAAAACGTGTGGTGATGTGAATTATCTAAGTACTAACACTTGAAAGTCCCCACAAACTGTTGGTGCATAATGTCAGTAGTTTAGTATCTAGTGATTTGTATGTGTCTGTAATCGTGTTAGATTGTTTGTTTTGGTTTTAGATATGTAATCTCACAAGTTCGCCTGATGTAAGCGAACTTGTGGACAAGCGAAGTTAGGACAACTTCGCCTAACATGTTAGGCGAAGTTGTCGAGGTGTATTTAACCTCAACTTCGGCTTGTTTTGTTTAAGTTTATTCCAGAACGTGTATGTTGGTGCATAAATGTCAGTAGTTCATATGTCTAGTGTCTGTAATCGAGTCTGTAATATTGTTTATGTATTTGTTTGTTTAAAGCGAAGTTGTTGACAAGTTCGCCTAGGCGAACTTGTTAACCAAGCAAAGTTGTTGACAAGTTCGCCTAGGCGAACTTGTTGAACGAGCGAAGTTATGGACAACTTCGCCTGAGGCGAAGTTGTCGTGTATTTATATAGGTTACGGTTGTTCGTTTTAAGTTGTTCAAGTTACGTGTAATTCAGTGAGTCAAGTGACGTGAGGTC